>NW_010157851.1:33096-38607 GCF_000695765.1 Mesitornis unicolor
TAATGGAGTCACAGTAGGAAAACAGAATTAAGGAAAGGGCAATGTTGTTGTAAAATAATAAAAATAAAATTGTTTCTCAGGCCTTGAGAAAGAGTCTAACTTCATTCTTGTAGGGTTAGATGGTTGTTTATTTTAATCCAAAGAGGTCTCTAAAACTATGTAACACATCTTAGATTTTAAGTATAGCTCTTTTCTAAACCAAAACAAAGACTAATAAAACCAAGAACTCAAATGCTAATTTCTGATTACTCAGAATTCAGTTGCAATTGTGTTATTTTGTATTAAGGCACAGTACCAAATGTCAACAAGAAAAATAAGCTTGAAGTTAATGTTTTAACCTTTTTTGTTCTGACAGAAATGGAATCTCCCCCTACATCTTTCTCCTTCAAATAGAATTCATGCAAAACTGGCCACTTTGGTGAAGCATTTTGACTTTGACAGAACTGCACATTCTCTGAGCAGCAATACTGGTCAGCCCTTAGCTATAAAGCTGCATATAAATGAATGACTTGTACTAGCTCATAAAGCCAAAAACTGAATTTTAATATAGTCTTGTGCTTTTTTCTGTATCTTCCTCTTCAGAGTGCAGTATAATAAAGTACAGGTGATGAATATTTATTCAACCCTGCTTATACTTGAGCTGCATTAGTGTACTTTAGATTAAAGCTCTGTTGTTTCCACTGCCGATTCTTGTGCATGGTAATTTTTTACATTTTAGATCTTTTGATTTACACATAAAACTATACTTATTATAATGTCTGTCTTATTAACCCTCTTTTCTGTTCTATATTCTATTCATGGTGGTATTGTATTCATGCAGTGGGTTATTATATTTACAAACTTGCCTTATTTACTGTAAATGTAGAAATTACTATTATTAATGATGCATTCAGTACAAAACTTAGCTATTCAGACTGAAAGTAGGCTCTTATTCTGCTTAAAATACTCCACTACCAAGAACCTGGATATGTTTATTTTTCTTTTTTACTTAATAGAGAGATGAAGCTCTTGCTGCTGTGCAGTAAAAAGTGGTGGTGTCTCCACAAACTATGCAGGATCTTATAAGATACTAGCAACTGGAAACTGGACCATGCAAGACCTTCAGATGTCAAGAATGTGGCTCACTGGAACCATAAATTTAGTAATGCATCTGGGAAGGCCACCCAGATGTCATCCGTTCCCTCCAAGAGATCGTTTCCTTAACCAGTCTTCTCAGAGTTCATTTGATTTATGGACTTGCTTAATATGACATTGGTGGGAAGGAAATTTCCAAGTTAGATACAAGTTGGTATGACCAAGTGGGAGGCATGAATTACCCAGCTAGGTAGCTGCTATATCAGGCAATGCCTCATGAGCTGGCGTTACAGGGAAGGACAAGAGTGAAGTCATATAAATCCCACTGAAGTAAGTTTGCTTATGATTGTCTCTTGACAGTGTGAACATCACAAATCCTCAGTGTTTTTTCCCAGTTTGTTTTTACTTAATATAATACTAGACAAAAGAACAAGCATCTCTACTAGATATTGTCACCTACTAATCTGACCCTAACTTTACAATTCACACATCTAAGCCCTGCAGAAAAGAGGAAACTCATCTACATATCTATTAGTTCAGCACCGAAGAAAACATTTCTTCATAGCCCAAAACAATAACTAGTTCAAAGGCAAAGAGTAAGCACAAAGGCCACTGTAAAGTGAGTAGAGACAGAGCAGAGCAAAAGTACTTCTTCTACTCAAATACATCACAGATGAACTATTTTCTATCCTTTTCATATACGTTACCAGGTAGGTGGTAGCATTTTAGTCTCCCATCATAACAAAAATTTTGGGGTAAAAAACCCCAACCAACCAACCATAGAAACAATAGACAGGAAAGCACACACTGAAGAAGTTATGACCAGATTCCTTCTCCTGGCATTCTTCTTCATCTTTCTGTGTTTCTCTTCATTCCTCTTCACACAGAGAAGTTACAAAGACTATAAAAATATAAGGACAGGAAAGACAGAGTTGGGCATATGAAGAGAAAAGTGTAGGTAAACACCCTGCAAGCAGGCAATAAATATCATATCAGAATCTGATAATCCTGCAAGATTTTAGTTTCAGTGCATGAAATAAAATGCTTTCAGGGGAGTAAGCACATCAGTCTATTGAAAACCATATATATGTTTGCTAGACTGCCAATGCTAACACAGAACATTGTCTTATGACTGTGCATCTGTTAGCATCAGTTCCTTCAACTGAAATTATCATGGTGCACCACAAGGGCCAATGAAAGAAACGTAAAAAATTACAGTCTCTGATTAAGAGGACTATGTGAGAAGTGAAAAGGTGTATGAAACAAGGGGAAAAAAAAGACGGGAAGGGAGAAGTTAGATGGGCCATTATTCATTATTTAAATTCTATATTAATAGCATCTATTATTTTATTTCTGAGAGTATCTTATGCCCGTAAGTCTGTGTGCACACACACAAACACACAAAAATTTCCTGATCTAGGGAACAAAGAGATAATCAAAGCAAAAGAAAGAACAAAACTGTGGCAAAGAATGTGATGCAGCATAGTAAAGACAGCAACAATAATAAAGCCACCTAAATAAAACTTAGGAAGAACCTATGAAGGCTGTTATGGCCTACACAGTTGTACAAGACAATCACTTTCTCAGTTACATTTCTTAATAAGATTAATTAGAGATGGACTAGAGATGGACTAGAGACAAAGTGTGCAAGTACCTCCATACCAAGGGACATATTTCTGAAGAGTGGATTTCAGCATTCTCTCAAGAAAGCTGAGTAATCCAAGAGCACAAGTCCATTTGGACACTCATCTTGTCTTAGAGCAACAAAAATGACAAAGAACTGCAAATTTTGGCTTAAAAAATCATGGAAGACTGAGAACATCCTCAGAGACGAACCCAAGTAGTCAATTATCATCCCCCAAGAGAAAATTTCCTTAATGAGAAAAGATAGAGAGTAACCAGCTTGATGATGATGTAACTGAGCTACAAAGAACTTCAGAAACTCACCACGAATTAAATATTAATGATGCAGTGGATCCTAGAGAACTCAAACAGTATGCACTACCAGAAATTAAATTGTTAAATATTTTGGCTAACCGCCATTTCAGCGATCATTAGTCTGAAATATTTGGCTAGTAAATTCAGTATCTTTAATTTTAATCAGATTTGAGTGTTTGCAAATGATGCAGCTGTTCCTATAAAGATAATTAAATAACCAACTAGCCAACAACTTTAATTTTGGGGATTTTTTGTGAGATTTGAAGATTAGAGTTATTTGCAAACTCTGCAGGCCCCACTGCTCTCAGTACCGAAAAGGAACAATTTCAAATACGTTTGCTGTCTTAGTGCAGTTCCAAACAAAGTGTGACAGACCCCACAGATCTCACCATTGCAACAGGCATCTTTGTTTTCAATCTCAGCAGAAAGCCAAAAGAAACCACAGAGATGTAATTATGCACCTCTCCTTCTTACAATTGGTCCCACTATGTGAAAAGCAAGCTGATGGCATGCATCAGGAAGAAGGAATTCACAGTTCTCACTATCTATCTCACTGTCACAAGTGTCCTGACTTGTTTTGTTTGTTTGTTCGTAGTGGACAACACATCTGACTCTCAAGCTGCCATCATCCCTCTACACCAACTTGTGAAATAACAAAAAAGGATGGTTTTCTTATTTTGATTATGATGAAGGTACTGAGTCACATTCTGCTCTCACTGCAAATCAATATATATTCAAAGGAAATCAACTGACTCCAATAAAGTTACCCTAGATTTGTCTTGGCACAATAGTTGTGATCACTGGCTCTACAGGCTGCTGCTGATCTTTGCCTTGGGAAGCAAATTTGTGCTTAGCCTTTACTATCAGAAACAGCAAAATGTTTATCAGAAAATAATGCAAAGTACAACTCTCTGCTCAAATTCATAGTGTGTTACTTATACTACATTTAAATATACTATCTTGCAGTAAAAATCCCATAATGGACTGTAACTTACAGGTACCACCCTGAGGGATAGTTGATCAGAGAGAAGTCCAGGAAGCATTAAATCCTATGGAAAACAAGAGTTGCTAATGTGATTGTGGATGTTTCTACTTTCCAAGTATAGTTGTCTTGATTGCACACATGTGACTTCAGTAGATAATCATGCTCAGCCCACATTGTGGCATCCCAGAAAAGGTCAAATCCTTAAAAATTCTTTGGTGTCTCTGTAAAGCAGCACAAGACACAGCATGAAATATTCCAAGAAGTGTAGATATAACCTGACTCAGCGGTGATGATATTTTGATTCAAGAAAAACAGGAGGGTTATATGCAAGATTTACCTTCAAAATCACACAGAATCTTTCACTGACTCTGACATGAAGTCAAAAACATGTCCTAGGTGACACTAGGGTAGCCACATTTTTTTTGTTGCATTTGTATGCTAATCACATAAGAAGCAAAAATAGGCTCAGATTGGAAATCAAAGATGGGTTGTATACAGGTAATAGAGTGCTTGAATGCTTTATTTAAAGATAGAAGGCTCTTGAACCAGGCTTTATTATTGAACTAAGACTATCTATCCTTTTTGACACTTTTTAAATTAAGTTCTTCCTCTAATTTATGTTTTTGTCAGCTTTCTTCCCTTACCTGGCTTTAAACTGATTTTTTTTCTCTCAAAGTAATAAACTACTTCGGAAAGGAGAGAAAAAAATTTTAATGACCCTAGGAATTCAAATTAACAAAATGGATCATTTGTATACAGCTGCAGAATTATGAAACCTTTTGAAGTAGAGTCTATACAATTTTACTGGCAATACACTGCTTCTACACATTGCCGCGAAATTCTTGTTACACTCCCTGCATTCTCGGTTCTTGGCATGCTTAAGCAGGACCACATCCCTTTGGTGTAAAATTAGGAGGTCAAAGTTAAACCAAAGGGATAATGTTGAGGTCAAAATCATGAATGTACTCTTTTTTTTTAATGCTGTGATGGATAAACCCCATCAGCCCTTGTACTGAAGCAGCAAACAAAAGCCTGGGTGAGCCTGGATTTGCACCACCAGTCATGTTTGACTCTACTGGCTGCTCAATCTGCCTCCTTATTATTGCTAATCCAACCTGCTTCCCAGCACGGTCTGCATCCCGTCTGACTTCAGCAGAGATACAGGGAGCTGGTTCAGAAAAATAGAGCAGGGTAGCAGCTGCAGCCTGATGAGCGGTGGCAGCCAGATAATCTACTGTGATGTCTTGTTGGAGAAAATTTGGGACAATGTAATTTCCCCAGTTTGACATGAAACCCTTGTCAGAGTAACATGAGGCTATACGTAGTACACTCAGCTTTCGGCTGCTGTAAGCAGTATTTGTTTCTTTATTACAAGAATTATGATCGTACATGCTTGCTCAAAAAGTGGGTTCACATTTTTAATAGTTTATGCTAAAGATATGAATACAGATTGAATAGATGAAGGAAGATGATAGCAGGTCACAATTCTTCTTTGTTTCTCTTCTATCTCTTTC
>NW_010157851.1:38638-46787 GCF_000695765.1 Mesitornis unicolor
TGATGTTAATTCTTTGTATCACCGGGTCATGCCGCAGGCATTTTTTGAGACTGTCTTAAAAGTAAATAAAGGAGAAATGATTTTTTTAAAGAGTTACTGATGTGAAAAGTGGTCTTGTTTTCCTGTATTAAAGAGTTACATTCACAAAGTTGTACAAACATCTACTTCTCATATTCACATTTCAAAATAGCATCTTATTTAGTTATGTCTTGCATGGTATCTGATTTAATATGAGACAGTGAAATACAGATTTTAAGAGATCTGAACACTTACAGAACAAGGCTTCATTAAAGCAGTTTCGCTCAGAGAAATATCCAATAGTGGCTTTAATGGAAATACTATTTCCAACCTGATCCCTCTGTGGATATTCTCTTTCCACATTAGAATATATTTTCAATATAGAAAATAAGTATGCTCAAATAAGTATACTCAACTAAAATTAAAACAGCAATGAGACAGGATCTTAACTTGCTTTCAGAACCTCAGTGTGTCCTTTTAACTTTAAATAAAGTTTCTCTGACTGGCTGAAACTTACATTTCCTCCCTAGATTTTTCAGCAGAAGTTTATTCCAGAATGTTTTTCAGATCTATTTTGTACTGATAGCTATAGACTCTTTTCATACAAATTTTATTTAGTTTTGACCTTCAGAATTTAGTTAAATGTAAAACAATACTTCAAGTGAAGAATATGAATGTCCTGTATGATTCACTATTGCAAATCGCATATATATTTAAATTATTTCTAAAAGTTTCTCTGTGAGTACACCTCCTAATACATAATTCCAGTATTGGTATTTTTTTACCTTCTAATATGGGCACACCACTAGCTGACTCCAGTGTGACATAAAAGTAACCTGTCCACTTGTCCAAGCTTCTTTTCTGTAGAAACTGGACCATGAGGATGGATGTGAGAGCTGCAGCCCACTGTGTTGTCATTCCGAACCTGGCAGTTCACAAGCACTACAGGATCTGATGATGTGGAAGCAGTCTAAATTCACCATTCTCATTTCTCTGTCCATATCCACATGAAAATAAAGGCCTAAGTATTCAGAGAATAATCCTTAAATGCCAGACACACACATAATTATTCAGTAACCTGTGTAAATACTTTAACTAAAAAAAATGCTGAAAGCATTACAACTAATTGAAATTCAATGAATGAAAATTAAATGTAGTTTAGGTACTTCCTTCTAAAACTTAAATAATTAATGTTAGCTTCTGAGAGTTTTGAGAACTAAAAAATAATATACTAAAGTTCTCTATCTCTGGAACAAGTAAACGTTGATTTCAGAAGCTGCTTAAACTCTTGCAGCCTACATGCTAAAGCATTTGTTTTACCAGCAAATTACTTAAATCTGTCCTGGGTTTGGATTTGATGATTGAGACTTCTGAATACATGGATGCTGTCATTTTGGGGGAAACAGGAACATGGAAGTAAATTAATATTGAGTGTAGCTGTATGTGCAGCAGTGAACAAAAAGTAGAAAGCATTGTTTGTTTACAGTGGTCATCATAATGAGTAGAGAAAGAAGAGAAAAAAATGAGGAAAAGCCCTTTATCTCATTTGCCTAAACTGAATTCATTAACTTTTAACTACATTTGTCACTAGATTCTGCCTAAAATACTCAAGTATGGAGTCAAGCCAGGGGGGAGCTCTGACTTAAAATAGTATTTCTGCTGCAGAAATGGTTATCTTTGAGAAGAAAAGATTGGAACCCAATATGATTTAATCAGCTGTAATGGCAATTTAGATAACAAAATATTTACGAAGTAAGGACCATGAAACATGTTTATGCATTATAGATGCTGCTCTCAATCTTCCCATGAGTGCTGACTTCTGAATGAAATCAAAGAGTCTGGTGCTACTGAAGCAATTGAATTAATACTTCTGGGGCTGAACAGATCTGTCAGGAAGAGAGACAATGCCACGGAGTGTCATTGTCTTTTCCACTTCATTATTGATTCTCTGTCAGCGTACACTGCCCCTGCCTCACTGCATGGTGCGTACCAGTGTCATGTGCCATGTTTAACACCTAGGCTCATGATAACTGAAGAAATGCAGCTCGACAGTCCTTGTCACTGCATTAGCTGTACCAGAAATATATATTCTTTCCTTAAAAATCAAAGAGGGGGAGGTGGGAATAATTTTTTTGGGGTGGGTTGTTTTTGAGCCATTACAGTAGTTAATTACAGATAATAACCATTTCCTTAATTAGCATTGACATCTAATGTGGCTGATGGTAAATTCTACTATGAATAGTATGCTATGCTATATGCTACATACACTATGGCCTGTGCAGACAAGGAAACAGTTGAATTTTTGAGGCAGAATATGCATCACACTCACATACACAATCACACAGTGCAAAGGTATCATTACTCAGCAGAAAATATGATCTTTTACCATTGTAGGAAAATTTACATCAAGTGTCATGCATACAGAGTGCCCAACGAGGCCAAGAGAAATTACACATCTGATCGTAAACAACAAAGTGCATGCCCTAGCATTAGAACTGCAAGGCAGCCTTGCTGTGGGACTTGGGATGTTGGTTACTCTAGGCATGCACGTGCTTTTGGAATAGGTAATAGCATGTTTTCAGAATAACCTGACATGGAGTTAGTATATGATACTAGGGTAGGTGTTTTAAAAAGTGTTAAAAATTTGTCCGAGCTAGAAGGCAAATATCCATGATACATCATTAAATACCACATAGCTTCAGATAATCACCAGTCCAGCTCATTCACATTTGTGTTGCTGGGCAAAGCGCACTTGAAAATAAAACTGTATTTTGCTCAGATCATGTGCAAGTCATTGCAGAGGACATCCTCCATCAGCACGTGAAGGAGCTGCGCTTGTCATTGAGCTCTTGATTTGTATTCTGCCCAATATGTTTTCTCAGTTCCACAGTTATGCTTCATGTTCATGGTATTGTGATGCTTGGAATATAGAAAAGCTAAGGTCTCATTTTTCTTTCATATAGTATAATGGGAGTGGTGATGGCAAAGTAATTATGCTTCTGGGTTGCCGTGTAGATATCATTAGTATTAGTAACAGAGATACAATGTGTAGAGCTGCTGAGATACTTAATGCCATCTCTGTTAGTGACAACAAAACAGCAATACAGTTGCATTCAGTTTGTTCATACACGCAATTATCACACTATAGTGTGTGTCATAGTGCGTTAGTGTAGCTCAGGATTTTTATTAAGGTTTCTCTTTTCAGTGTGTTGCAAGGTGATCTTAATCGCTTTGGTATCAAAGCAGATACATGAAATCTCAATTCAAATGTGAATTTCATTTGCATGTGTGAGTGTTTGCCAGAATAATAAGTGAAAACAAAAAAGGTAGATATCACTTACTTTATTGCATTAACTAATGGGTATCTTTAAGAACTTTCCTCCAATCTGATCTTCCAATCTGAGCTCACCTATGCAGGTTTGCATGTGAGGAACAGTACCAGAAAGGAAATATGACTCAAAGGAGTCACAATTCCCTGTCCAACCATGCATGTGGGGTGAGAAAAAAAGGCTGGCAACTTGCAAAGACTGTTGCCATAAACTTCTAATCAACTCTGTCATATGGAGGAGAATGAAGTCACAGCCCTTGCACTCACAGGTAAGCACTTCTGGATGGTACAAGGTGTGAGGCCAGTAGGAAAACATATGGTACAGAATACACTATTTACTCTTCCTCTTGTATTTGGGACACAGTCTGGCATTTGCAACAAGAATCAGAAAGTCAGAAGAGCTTTGGATTTTGCAAACCTGCCTTTTCATTAAATGGCTTGACAAAATCTAGCATAATGAGACTGGAAAAGTTTGAAGGAAATGGCTTGCAGAGTCTGCATCCACATATTTCATTGTCTCCTAGAAACACAGCTTGTGCAGTTTTTATATTTTAATTTGTATATTTCATAGATTTTTAATCAGGCTTTGTGAATAAAGTAAAATAATAAAAGTGCTGGAGTGGTCACTTTGATTAGCTCCACTTTGATTTATTAAAAAGTATGAATTACAGTGTTTGCTTCACTCATTTCTAAAAAAAAAAGGCAAAATACACATTTACTAAAGACAGACATATTTGCAAAAAACCTGAAAGATTAGTGAAATCACTTAAGTGGTTTCTAAGTTTTTGAACAATTTTGGACAAATGCTTCCTTTAATCTGACAACATAGTTTTAAAGAGACTTCATGGATTAATTTTATGCTACCCATTATTTTCAAGGTTTCATCCAAGTTATCATACCTTTTTAAAGGGGAAATTAATCATTCTGCTGGTTCAGGAGGAGGAAATGTGATTACACATACACGACTTGTTCATCCACCTATAGGTAACTACTTCTTTAGAGTGGCACAAATTAACTTCAGTGAACCATCTTTCATACCACAAAAGTGTAGGATCACCTGCTGCTTACTGTTAGATTAGATTTAAAACATATGTTGTAAAATGTAGCACAATGATTTTTAAACAGTCAGGAGTTGTTTTAGATGAGATTTTAGAAGCAAATATTTGGCAGTAGTTGGGAGACACAAAACTACTATTTAAAGAGCACACTGGGAAGGATGTCATCTTTTACCACTATCTACTGAATCATATTCAGTAACTGATTTGATGTTCAGAACTTCAATTGATATCAGGGAGATTTGATTTAAAAAACAGCCTTATGATTATGTAAGTTTGAAGACCACATTTATAAGTTACATAATGAGGGTTCATTACTCACATATATTGATAAATTGGTTACTGTGTCTCTTCTTGTGTTTATGATGAAACTAAAAATGGAGAGCTATCATGATGTTCCATTTACAACAAATGCAGAATTTATTATTTGACATGTTAAAAGGGATTAGATAATGCATGAATCTGCAGGATTATAATTACTGGAGACACTGTCAAAAAGTGTGTTTTTTGCAGTTGCATTAATTTAAAAACAATTTAATTGTTAACCTGTGCGTTAAAATCCAAAACGGTACTAGAAATGAACCCATAATAAAATATGTGTTAGAAATCTTTGGAAAATTTACATTCTAAGGGATTTTAATAGGAATTATTTGGCAAGGTTATATAAAATTGTTTGCAGCATTCTTTGTTCTCAAAAGTTGAAAATAGCCCTAGCTAAATGTTACTGACTGTATAAGACTACAGTATTGATCCACCTATGTATGATACCCTGCTTTGTCTGTGATCCATAGCTACAACACCTAAAAGGGCTCAAATTTTTCTATAATTTTGTTCAGAAGCGGTGAAATATTTCATCAATAAAATTCTTTTGGAACCCTGATAAAGTACCTAACTAGGCCTTGAAGGATGAGACCTGCTTAACTCCAAGCCACTATATTAAGTTCTGCAGCAGAAAGTCCCACTAAATCTCCATGAACTCTTAGAGCTCAGTTTTCTGAAACCCTTTCACAGAATGTATGCCATGAGGGTTTCAGACCAGGTTTTATAGAAATCTTAGTCCCAGCAAAATATTTCACTACACTCTCATTTCCATAAAGGCTAATCCTGCAACCCTTATGTAAATTAAATTTCTCCAGGAAAGGGCTAGATAAGTACAAGATAGTAATTGTACAAGGTAGTCATTATTTGATCCAAGATTCCACTGTAAAAAGTAGCACAAAAATGAAGTGCAAAGAAAAGCTGTATACAGAGCCGACCAAGTTGGCACCCATAGCCTGCAGACAGTTGAAGGTAGTAGTTAAAATGAGAAATGAAGGCTGAGGTAAAATAGATGCTATCATTATCATCACCTTTGATTAAAATCTGCCAAGAACTGTTTTGCATTATCACAAACACAAAAAACTGGAGCCTGAATTAAGATTTTGTTGGTATTCACATGAAAATGAAACAAAAAATGATGTGAAAGATATTACAGAAAATCCCTACTGAATCAATAAAACATAGCATGAAAAGAGACCTCAGCATGTGCTTGCATCACAGTCCGACAGCCAAAGCATGTATACTGCCCCGTGTTAAAAAGAGGGGAAAAAACGGTTGACTAGTGGTAGAATATGTGCATTATCTTTGTTTAACAGGTTAGAATATTCTCCTGGCTGGAAGCTCCCTGGCATATGTGAGGGTGAATCAGGACATGTAATTCTCAGCAGTTTCACAACTTGGTGGCAAGCTGCCAGAAGAGCCAGCAGGTCATTGATTGTTATTGGGGAATCCCCTGACAGTTCCAACCCCCAGGAAAAGAGAGGGAAGGCTGGGCAGCCAGCCAGGGCTTCACTCCTGCAAAAATCCCAAATGCTGCTCTCTGACTAGTTATGCGGGAACCATTAAAACCTTGGGTACTGCTGGCACCTATGATATTGATGATAAGCAGTTGAGAGAAAGGATGTAGAGTTTACTTAAAGGTTTAAATTGTGAGCTGGTGTTAAGACATTTATCTTTACTTGACTCAGGGCTATACTTCATGACACTAACAAGAATACAGCCTCAAAGGGGCATAATAATACCTTCCAGTAGGCACTTTCTATAGCATGAGCATATACTGTTATACATTACCTGAATTCCCAAAACAAATTACTGAATCATCTGAGTACATTTAGGTGACAGTAGGATAAGTTATATAGTCAGTGATTGTCACTCTGATCGCTTCAGTGATCACTTCAGTGCTGTGTGATGTACCCAATGGGCATGTGAAATATATTCCTCTGATGCAGGTGGATGTATAGGTTACTGTACATTTTGATAGTCCATCCAAATGAATGAACAATTTATTCAGACCTGCTGACACTGTTAGGTCGTGCTTCTATCCTCACAGCACTGAAAAGGTTAACAGTGATTTTCCATGAAGTCAACTTGTGCACAATAGAAATACAGAGCTTTGTGTTTCTACATAAACAGTAACAAGGAGAAAAGTCAGTAATTATTTTAAAATGTGACTGACGAAAGACATCACTTCCTGGTTCACATAACACCTTGTTTGCTCAGTGACGGCAAAGGAACAATGAATCTGTCTGTCTAGCTGGGTTCTTCAGTCTAATTTCTTTGTCTCATCCTTTTAACATACTCGCTTTCCAGAAAACATTTGGGAAAGTCCAGAGGCACTGAATTCTTGATGTAGGACTCAGAATAAAATGTGAAAAGTTTCCATATAGCAAAATTTCACAATATATTTTCAAGAGCACAGATGGCAATTATTAGAAGAAAATAATCTGACTATATGGTTATGAGATAGGGATTTGAATTTTTTTGTTTTTTAATTTTTTTAGGACAGCACTGTCCAGGAATGTGGTCAATAAAGTATTTCTTAAGCAGTGAATGAAGGCAGAAAGTGAGATTAATGTTACTTTATAAGACTGAATTGCTTGTTGAAGTGACCAAGTACTTTACAGTTCTGGAGTGTCTTGGGAGATAGATAGATAAACTAAACTACCTAAACTACCTAGACCAAACTACCTAATGATGACTGAACATTGGTTGGCAGTTAAATCTTCAGGGAAATCACAGAATCATAGAATCATGGAATGGTTTGGGTTGAAAGAAACCCTAAAGATCATCTAGTTCCAATGCCCCTGCCATGTGTTAGGGACACCTACCAGTATACTAGGTTGCTCAAAGCCTCATCCAACCTGGCCTTGAACACAAATACAAAGAAAACTAGTTACTAACCACTGAAAATTTATAGGTTGCTATTGCATATTGCCATGGAAACAGACTAATTAACAATTTATTGCAGTTAAAAATCAATACTCAGCATAAGAACATGTGTTTCAACATTTCATTCCACTCAACTCCCTGTTGAAAGTAAGTAAAGATGTCACTTGTGATGGTGTAACTATATTCACTTAGAAGGCTAGTGATAGGCAACCAAAGGTAACAGGGCAGCAGTAGCTTCTTCACATGCAGCTAGCTGCAGACACTGAAGCAAATCTAGACCTTTGGCTATTCAGAAGTCCAGATTCAAAATACACTGATTGTTTCTGATGCAAAATAAAAGGTTTCCTTAGGAATACTTAAATTTTTTCAGCAAGAATTGAACTCATTCCAATAATTTGTACTTTAGTGATGTATTTTCAGGGTAATGGAATCAGAAAACTTGTGTTTAAGCTTTATATAAGCTAGTTTCTTGAAGTTTTGCTATTAGTTAAGCATCCAAACACATGGATCCATTTTATTAGTTTTGTGTAACACGGAAAGA
>NW_010157851.1:46818-62160 GCF_000695765.1 Mesitornis unicolor
CCAATGACTGCACTTCTTTAAAGTTCACTTCTACTTCAGAACATTACACTGAGGATCTATTAAATCCTTAATATGCGCATTAAAAGAAAATTGCAAACACAGTCTTGGATTTTGTCTTCCACATCAATATCAGAATCTGCAGGTGTACTTTTCCCCTCACCTAAACTGCGCCTACAATATGTTTACTCCTCTTACTGCTTTAGAAATGTTCTGCCAGAGAAAAATCACGGTAATTACACTGCAACATTAGTTCAAACTAAGCGGCCAACCAGAAAAAGCAGCAAAGAGCATAAGCTCTATTGCATTTCTCCTAAACCTAGTTCTTAAGTCTCTCCAATCAGCAGTTAGCTCCACCTTCCCCTCCTCCCCCTTCCAAAACCCTCTGCATTGAAGTGGTACCAAAACTGCTGTTGGCATCACCTTGACAATTGATTTCAGCCTTGAGCACGCATAGCGGAGGAGAAGTCAGACTACGATTTCACATACAGCTGCAGATGGTGAATCAGTCCCTCTCTATAACAGCATTTGGTCAACTCATGTGATCCACCAAGTGCCAGTGAAACCAGACAATAGAAGACTTGGCCTTCTGCAGATTCTGAGAATCATCTGAATTCCCTGATAAAGTGACACAATCAGCTTTCTCTGAGCTGTGAAGTCAAAGACAAACTAAACTCTTGAGCGGCAATATCATGGAGAAACCCAGAAAGCATCCTATGAAGGTATGAACAGAAAGTCATCCTCCAGAAAGAAAAGAGAACATTTAAATGTAAAATATCCTACATACAGCATTATGTAGCTAGTCCTATTTACAACGGTGTGCAAGCACAAAAAAACCATGTAGCTCACTTATGCAATTAAGGCTTGGCAATTTGATGAAAATATCACGGAACAGAATTGATGTGAGTCTGAGCACCCTGCCAGCTCATTGGGATGGAATTGGCAGTCAGGGGAAGAGACGGATGGTGTGATGTGCACGCATGAGCCTGCAAAGGAAAACTCTGGGCTCCAGGGCAGTTGCCAAGAGTTGGTTATCCTGCAGGAAAACAGGGATTTTAACAATAGTTAAGCTCTCAAGGGAGATAGGTTTTTTCAGACTTCAGATAAGTAAAGAAAAAATAGTGGGGGATTAGATGTATTCCAACTTCTAACTCTCACAATGCTCACATAACATTAGAAACATTATTGTCAAACAGGTAGCGGTAAATCAGTTATTTTTCTCCTATAAGAAACTGCATTTAGTTAAAAAACTTCATGCATTTCACAGTAATGGTTACAACTGTGATGATTAAATGCTTCTTCATATTAACTCACTTCATACTAAATAAAAACAAAATGCATCACACAGCACTTCGCATATGCATGATTTTCTTCAGTGATTTCAAATTTATGCTAGATGCTAAAGGAACCGCTGAAGTGATTAAATCAGTTGCATGTATAAACATTTGCAAAAATTACTTCAAGCACATGAAGAAAAAAATATTACAATGCAAGAGACCAGTGGGATTTATTAAATGCTACTTTAGGATTTAAAGTATTTTGTTTCAGAAAGAATGAGGAATACTCACAGATTACAGAATAATTATTATAATAATATTTTCTAACAAATCTTTTCTTCACTAGGAAGGTTTTTTCTCCACAAAGCAGCAACAACTGACCATTCCTGTAACAGATTTGGCACAGCACACAAAGACAATGAAAAGTTAATTATATGCTGATGTAATAAATGTTCGGGCATCCTGAAAAATACTCTTGTACTACATTTCATTTCAAAAAGGGTCTATTTTATATGGATATTTTTTTACTAGTATTCATTACTTATTGTCAGAAAGCAAAGACTTACTGTCAGGCCTCACATTGTGCATATTACTCTATGATAGCAGAATGGTCACAACTCTCCAAAAGCTTATAAACTGTGCCAATAACTGGACTTGCTAGTCAAACCCAATTAACTTCTAACACCAGTTTGCCTAGTAAAGCATCCACTTAGTCAGAATTCATTTGTGATTTAAAACTGATGCATCATACATTTTTTGAAAATTATTATTTTTTTCAGTGTGTCATTAGAATTAAAAAAAAACAATAAATATGCAGCAGGTTAGAAATTCTAAAATTACAAATAAAATTAAGCTGCATACTTAGGGTTTACAACATTTGAATGTGTTTTAAGTACACAGTATTTTGAAGCATCAAGCAGTTCTCAGCTTCCTGCTGTGTCCCATATAGAGTCTCCATCACTATCATCAGTCATGCATAAAATAATTGTTTTTCTGCTCTTACAATAGGACCAAGAAAATCTCACATTCTGGTTGAAATGAAAATGAAGGCAATATGAGTAATCACATCATGATGGGTCAGCTGCTGTGTACCAAACATCCTTAAAAGCAGTTCAATAATGGTACCTTTATCTAAATGTTTATTTTCATAATCTTGTAGGTAAAAATGTCCAAATAAAAAAAATTACCATTTCAAAAGACAATTTGAATTAATTATTTGGAAAATCGTGATGAAAAGGAAAGCTTCTTGAGTGTCTATAAAAATCGTAAGAAGATATTTACAAAGAAGAACAAGAAAAAATAAATTTACATACCTGAGATAGCATGAACCAATAAGTGAACAATATAGTATTAAAGTTTCTATTACTACTGAATTGCATTGTGACAAAATCAAAGGAAACTGAACATCAGAAATTATTCTGGTTTTGTTTTGTTTTGTTTTGTTTTGTTTTGTTTTGTTTTGTTTTGTTTTGTTTTCCTGAAGTATGTTTGAAATATACACATTTTATTTAAGCAGTCCATTGTTGCTTAGTCTATTACCAGAATATGAGAAGCATTTCTGTAAAATTTTTAATTGGTAGTTTGCTTCCACTCTGACTATGAAAATGTTGCTGTGTATCTTAATAAAACATTGCAAGTCAGTGAATCAAAACACATTCCAGTTATTGAAAAAGTAAACCAAAACTGGATTAGAAAGAAAATCTTTTCCCCTCTCTCTCCATGAGGTAACAGCAGATCAGTGATGCAGAATATAAATATTACAGGTTTTAGTTTTTCTTACAGTGGTGCATTTAGATTCCTCATCTGAAGTGCAGATCAGAAAAGCTTAAATTACATTAGAGAACTCTGCTATTGGCTTACTGTGTGTTTGACTCAAGTTGGCTCTTCAGTTTCTTTATAACTCCTTGACAGGAATATTTGGCCTTGATGCTTGAGATGGTTAAGTATGTGCATGGCTTTGCACATGTGAATTGCCCCCTTAAACCCCAGTCAATTTAAGCACGTGAGTAAGCGTTTGGAGGATAAGAGATGCACATTTTTTTAAAAGCACCTCGGTGGTGTGAAGAAAGAAGCGTCATACTGTGATATATAAATACAATGATGGAGAGTCAGTGTACAAATAGGAGTGTCATGTTAGATTCATGAAGTCATCCTTCCACTCTACTTGGTTCTGGCTGTATTACATGGAGTTTTTGGCAGAGAGATGTGGATCAACTGGAAAGAGTCCAGAGGAAAGCAACAGCAATAAATTAGGTTTAGGAAACATGATTTAGAAATAAAGATTGAAGAAACTGGGTTTGCTCGATCTCGACAAGTGAAAAATTTCAGACAATGGAGGCTATTTGGTGGAGTTTTACAGGCTTTATGTGAGACAGTACCCTCTGAACTTCAGTACAGGTAACTGGTGTATAGGTGCACAGTTACATGGCTATATGCCACCTATTCAAAACTCTTCTCTATGTAGTTTTTAAGTGTGAAGTCCCCTACAAAAATTCCACTGACTTGCTGAAAGTGAATGCATGACAGAATGAAAGTGCCCAAATAGTTTCTGATTTTGCTTTTGATTTTTCAAAATTCAATAGTCTACTAATGTCTCCTCTGTGATAGAATTAATCAAATCGACAAATAGCATTCTGAACTACACTTAGATTTGTTGTTACAAATAGCTGTTTTTCAGATAGACTAGGGGGAGTGGGGGAAGCAAGCCAGTTATTTTATTTTCCTTCTCTGGATTGTTTTTCTCATTTGTAGGAAAAGAAATGCCTCTGAGGTAACTAATTTCATCACAGTACACACAACTGTGGCGAGTCACTCCCAACATATTATCTATGGATTACCGGAGTTTAATATTCTTACTTACAGAGATTAGGAGGAGATCAAAAATGAACAGAATGTAGATGCTCATCCCTAATTATCTTTATTATGACAGAGAATCATTGTTTTAAGTTGCAAGGTTATAGTTTATGAAATGGTTGTGTATAAAATATTGATATTACAAGGATACTGTATTTTGACTGTTAGCATGGTGCATGCTGTCTGTATGAAACATAAGATCTGGCAAAACAAAAATGTTTTTCTGAGAGATTTACAAAGTGACAAGTTTTTTTTTATTATTTAAGCAATCCTAAATATGGAGTAAATACATATTTTCTTTTAACTGTATTCCAAGAGTGAATGCCTCTGTAGCAACATTAATCAGGAAAAATCTGCAATCTGTACTATTTATCATGTAATTAAAATGATAAAAAGCTGGTAAAAAGGAGGGAACTGACTGTCTGAGAACAACTACAAGTAGGCAAATATCCAACACATGGTCCTACAATGGAAGTCACAGAGCAAACATAATGAATTTAAATAATTTTTAAAATTCTAAAAGCAAAAATTCCCCAAACAGTAAATTTATATGGACATATCCTAAGAGTTCTAGCTACTGATTTTTCCTTTTGCAATTCCTGAAATGTATTTGGATGTTACCTGGGTTTTATTCCAACCTTTATAAATCTCTGTGCTCCAGCTATAGTGCTGGCTTCCTTTCTTGTGGTGTTGTGTTCTTCCTTTAGCTCAATATGTATTGCAGGCTATTATCCTACAGTTCCTCGCCATTCATCTTTTACGCTTTATGGTAGGAATGTGTTCACTTTTAAACTAGATTAGTTAAATGATCTGAACTTCCAAGAAGAGCTACCCTTCCCCAGGCAACTATTGGAGAGTGGTCAGCAATTCAGATGCCTCATATGATGTAATACGAACACTATCTTTGCTATCATCTGCCCAGGAAATCAAAATTATCTTTCTATATTAAAATATGCAGACAAATTTCTGGCTTAGGAGTTTCATTGTTACCATAGCAGTCTATAGAGCTAGAATGAATGTCTTCCCTCATGTAGGAAGGAGGAGAGGAGCTCTCATCTATTTATACCTTTTCACATAGATATGCTGTAACTCCCTGTTAATGACATGCTTGAAATACAGAACTACCCATGTTCCAGTCCCAAGTCAAAATCAGCCAGAACAGAGATCTAAACCTGGTACTACACACCTATGAGGAACTCCCTAATTTGGAGTATGTATGGGTCTGCTGTGTCTCCACTTTAATTTTCTCTTGTTTTCATCATTATTGTCTGAATTTTGCTCACAGCAGAAACTTTGTTTATAACAAATTCCTGTTTTCCAATTAATGTGTGCTTGGGGAGTCCTGATGGTCTCTAGATACGGTCCTGCTACTGCTCAATGAACTTTGTGATGAGAGATCGTGGTTCACACAGAGACTCAATGTAGCCAGTTGTTGTTATAGCCCCAATGTAGTCAGTGACAGAATTCCTTCTAAGTACTACATAGTCACCCTTCAAGAGCATAATTATTAAGGATGTCATATTGAGCTGTGGATGTATTCAACACAGACACATTTCAAACAATTTCCTCTCAAAGTTCTGAAACTCCTTGAAAAAGTTCCTATTAATATCTTATTATTAATTTCCTTTCTTCCACTTAAATTCAAATGGTTTACTGAGCTTGACTGTTGAAAACCTAACTGTAGGGGATCCTATATATCAAGGAAACATTCAATGTTTCCTTAAGATTATATCACAAATTGCAAGGCAAAATACAATATAAATGCAAACAACATATGCTATAAGCAAACAGGAACTTGCCAGAATTATAGTAATTCATGAAAATAACAAGCTATTGATCTGTTGAATCTAATCAAAGAACCTAACAATTGACTAAACATTTGGTAACCCACTTTAATCTTTTTATGAACAAAGCTGTTGTTAAAACTTATTTACATGTACCCCATTTCAATACATACTGTATAGTTAAATGAGAATTAACATTTCTAGGGAGAAAATGGAAAAAAATACATGTTTGCATGCTCACTTGAACAGAATAAAGTAGAAATATGATGGGGGAAACACAGTTCTTTGTGGGTGTGTTGTCATGATTGTAAATTACTTCCGTCTTTGAACAAAACTACAGACTTTTTTTTCTGGTTTTGTTGTTTTTTGGAGTTGTTTTGGTTTTTTCGAGGAGAGAGAGCAAAATGATGAGTGCCAAAGGATAATACCCAAAGTATGAACATCAAGAAACATCCTTGATTCTCAAGCAGTATGCTAAGGAAGTGTTTGTATACACAGGCACATACTAGTTTAAATGGAAGATCCAGTTTTGCTGATCCGTATAAGATCAAAAAGACAAAAAACTTGATTATTTATGAACTTAAAAGGTTAAGGCAATGAGAAGGCACAAGTTACATACAGTAGGAGTAAAAAATGGTTGTTGTTTATGAAAACATATCTACATGGCTAATTGTACATCTACCCATGTGCTTCTAAGATAAAAGCTATTGTAAGAATCTCAAAGAGTTTTCGATGGATTAAACCTCTCCACCTAGCACTAGCCTAGGGATACATACTAGATGTGGATATATTACATGAAGAAGTAAAGTAGGCTTTTTTTTAAACTGCCAAATAAAACTTCAGGGAAGTCTAGTTTTACTATCGGATTTTACAAAGCACTGTACCTTAAACTAGCCCCAGATGCACAGTTCAGGTTTGTGCACCTCATCTCTCCTTCCTACTTTTTATGAGGTGATAATATCTTTTATTCACAAAGCTGCAAAAGATGTCCTTGAATGCACTAACCATAGACATTTATATCATTAAGTCTTGACTATAAAATTCTCCCCAAGATCTGATAGACAGGGACAAATATAGCTTTATAAAAGTTTCATTGGCTCTGGAAAAAGTGTCTCCATCTTAGCTGCCAAAATAACCTATTTACAACCTCTACACTAGGACACTATTTATGAGCCACAGTGTAAAGGGCAGATTTCATCTATCAAATTTTGTTAAAGATAGATTAAAACCAGGAACATATCTGGACTGAATACCGTTGGTTTTGTATTGTAGTAGAGATTAGAGACCTCACGTGTGGGTGACAGAGTTTGGGAGAAAACCATGTAATGAAGCACTATGCATACCTTTAAAAGAAAGTCCCTGTCTCTAAGAAGATGTTGTGCAACCCAATGGACAGCACATTATACTCTGATGGAGCTCTGCACCCATTTTCCATAGAAAAGTCCTTCTGAGTGCCTACCTAGCCACATAGCTGGAGAGAAGAAACTATAATTTACACCTAGAGCAAGAGATAATGCGACGATGAGACAGACAGACGGGGGAGCACTGTACACCAAAGAGATTTATGACAAGTGTAACATAATTAATCATTTAAACATACATTTCTGGGGAAAAAATGTTAATAGCAAATTTTCAGTGGTGCAGTCCATCTTTTCCAACCTGTTTAAATACTTATGATTTAAAATTAGCAATCTGGTTGCATTCCTAAAGGTCATGAAAATATTTATAGTTCAAGCCTCTTCACATTAACTGCAAGGCGACTTGGCACTGCTGTCAGGAATGCTTTCATATCAATAAGGGACTCTTAGGTGCTACTACTAGACAAGTATGATTGTGCTAATGAAGTATTTGCAGGAGGGGGAAAACTGCCATTTCATATAGATGATACTATAATGTTTCTGCTTAAGCCAGTGAAATAATTTCCTCATTTATTACAATAGCTGTAATTATAATAGCTGTATCATCATTAATAGCTGTATAATAGCTGTGCAGTTATTAATACTGAGGTACAAAATCAATTTAAATTGTCAGAACTTTTGTTATTATCCAGCAGTTATTAAGACGCCTTTTACCTACAAATTTAATTTGCCCCCTAAGAATACTGAAGAATTGAGCTTGTGGATATAGAATGGAAGAAAATAAAACCACTGAAGTAAAATCTTTTTTTTCAGAAAATTTAAGAATAACTTCAGCAAGTCATTTTCAACACTACTGTATACAAATTCATATCAGTTCAGCAAACCTGCTAGTCATTACAAAAGGCAGAGTGCCCTGTTGTGATTGTCCTAATGGCTACACCTAGAAAGCTCCCTGTTCTGCCCTTCTCCCTTCTTCCTCTGCAGTTTTCTCCTTTAGTGAAGCTGTTAGGGTCTCTTATTCTGGTAAATGGAATCTAATGAGCAATATACAATCTGATTTTCTCAATGAATCAGTAAACTACTCTACCATGTAAGGCCTGATGCTTTTTGATTCTTGCATGGGAGGAACACAATCCTGGGGAATTGTGCTGAACAGTCCACCTAGATTCTGAAGCAGAACAGCTTCACTGTCGCTTGTGAAGGCACCAGGTGCTCAGATTTCTCACATGTCACACGAATATGAATTCATCAGTTCTGTGCACAAGATGTTGGTATTCAGCATCACTGGAAGAGAATATGAGCAGTCACACTGTAAAAAGGGACTGTGATTTTGTCAAGTGACAGGTAGCATTCAGCTGCATAGGAAAGATGGCTTTAGCCATGAGAGGACACAACAGCACAATTACACAACAGAAAGACTTCTTTGAATGAAAAGCATGCAACTGGGTCACATGAGGGACATACCTTATATTCATATGCAGGGGTAGGCATGAAGAACTTTGGAAAAAGGAGGCCAGGAGCAAATAGCCATAAAAATTCATCTAGACAACAATTCACTCTCTGCCCCTACATGAAGAGATCCAGAGGAAAGAGAATAATGATGAATAAACTGTGGGTCAAATTACTATTTTTTTTCTAATGGTCTGCATCCATTATACGAGGGACATTCTCCCAGGAAATGGATCAGACACCTTTATGAAGATAATCCTTTAGAAATCAAAACCATATCAAAGGACATAAATACCTCCTCTTCTTAAGTCTCATATTTAGCTTTTAACTTTCAGGCTATGACTACGATCTAAAATGACAAATAAGATTTTTTTGTGAATCAAAAGTCAAGATTACTGCATCTATATTCATTCCTATTCTAAAACTGGAGAGTGAGTACATCTTGGAATAAATGTGATCTTAACCACACCTCAAGAACAGTACAAACTTATGCTTATATAAATTAAAGAAGGAACAGATACGTGCCATGTGGTTGGGACTGGCCTCATGAATTAAAGGATCTAAACTGAAGGATACGAAGGATTATACTGAGTGGTGTTATCTCACACCACAAGAAAGAAGCAAGAAACTGTAGTGCAGGTCAGAAAGTAGTTTTACACGGGGTAGATAAATGTGCTATGTTGTGTGTGCTATGCTGACAATTTAATCTGTGTTTTATTAAATTCACCATGGTTGCCTTGTCTTTTGCCTTTTGACATCCAAGATTCACAGGCCCATAATGACATGCATTAGTTAATTAGCTAATGTTTCTAAAGCACTTTGAAAATGTAAAGCACTGTGCTGAGCACTACATATGAGAAATTGATATGAGGATACATTTAACCGTGGGAGTGGGAAATATACTTTTCAGATATGGTAATAGGAGAGCGATAAATATTTTTGCATAATTAAACTAGACTGTATTCTGCTCCCTGTAAATATGCAAGATATATGTTTGTATCATACCATGAAGCTATAGCATCACTTAGTTTATATAAGCAGAAAAACACTATTCATTTCTTCATTGGAAAGAAAACTACAAATTATTGGTTATGTGTAAAAGATGCACAGGTTTATGCAGTATGAGAGCAGAAAATTGTTGACAGACTATGGCCCATATACTATAAATATGCTACATGGGCATAATAGGAGAATGCCTGCATTTATTTTAACATTAAGAGAGGGTTCTTACCACTATTAGTGGCGGGGAGAGGGCTAAAAGGGATCAAGAAGAAAAGAGAAATTTTATCATAGAAACATAGAATCTATGTTAGGTTGGGAAAGACCTTTAAGATCATCAAGTTCAACAGTCAACCTAGTACTGCAAACTTGAGCACTAAACCATGTCCCTAAACACCACATCTACACATCTTTTAAATACTTCCAGGGATGGTGACTCCACCGCTTCCCGGGGCAGCCTGTTCCAATACTTGACCACTCTTTCAGTAAAGAAATTTTTCCTAATATTCAATCTAAAGCTCCCCTGACATCACCTGAGGCCATTTCGTCTCATCCTATCTCTTGCTACTTGGAAGAAGAGACCAACACCTGCCTTACTACAACCTCCTTTCAGGTAGTTGTAGGGATCGATAAAGTCTCCCATAAGCTTTCTTTTCTCCAGGCTAAACAACCCCAGTTCCCCCAGCCACTCCTCATAAAACGTGGGCTCTAGACAGTTCACCAGACTCATTGCCCTTCTTTGAACATGGTCCTGCACCTCAATGTCCTTCTTGTAGTGAGTGACTCAAAACTGAACATGGTAGTTCAAGGTGCAGCCTCACCAGTGTCAACCACAGGGGCACAATCACTTCCCTAGTCCTGCTGACCACACTATTTCTGATACAGGACAGGATGCTGTTGGCCTTCTTGGCCACCTGGGCACACTGCTGGCTCATATTTAACCAGCTGTCAACAAGCAACCCTAGGTCCTTTTCTGCCTGGCAGCTTTCTAGCCACAGTTCCCCAAACCTGTAGCACTACATGGGGTTGTTGTGACCCAAGTGCAGGACCCAACACTTGGCCTTGTTGAACTTCATACAATTGGCCTTGGCCCATTGGTTCAGCCTTTCTAGATCCTTGTGTAGAGCTTTCCTACCCTCAAGCAGATCAATTCTCCCATCCAACTTAGTTTCATCTGCAAACTTACTGAGGGTGCACTCAATCCCCTCATCCACATCATTGACATAGATGTTAAACAGGAGTGGCCCCAACACTGAGCCCAGGGAACAGCTTGTGATCAGCTTCCAACTGGGTTTAACTCCATTTACCAGAACTCTTTGGAACCGGCCATCCAGCCAGTTTTTTACCTATGCATTTTTCCCATCCAACCACCTCTGTGTTCTACATTTATCAGGCACTGGTGAGACCAGATAAGATTTTTTTTAATTTAATCACTGAAGATAAAATGTGCAATTGTAAAGCAATTGTTTTTTTGATCCTGAGGGTTCTTCAGTGTCACAGTGAATGTAGAAACTGTGCTTACTCATTCTACATCTTCCTGTGTAGCATGAATTTTACCATCTCATTTCCATTCTCTTACACAGTTAAAGACTGCTGTTTGTTCCAAGTAGCTTATTCAGTCCTCACTTTCTTTAAAAGCTGAAGATGAACCTGATCTTTATTAAGAAGTACATCAGGTCTTATGTGTATTTTCAGGTCACTTTTTGCTAAAGAGAGTGAAAAGTCAGACTCTACAGCAGCCAGTGGCTAGGCCTTCTAGTGGCTAGGCCTCTTTCTTCAGTGGGGTCAGGATTTTTCCCTTTGAGCTTTTGGAATTTTTACTTTGTGAAATACTGTGAGTATTCGTAGAACTTTTTACTACTGGAAGAAGGCAGAAGTTAATCTAGTGGGGATGAGAGTGGGCATATTCCAGGAGTGAAACATGCCCCTTCATACACAGCCTAATCCAAAATCACCACCCTTCTGTAAAACAGTTTTAGTCATCCTGCCATAGATATATATATGTCTTTTCAGCTGTAAGGAAACCATTTTGCAATTTTAGGAGCTTCTCGTAATAATCTATTCTGTCGTCATAATAGTAAGGGATGTTGCACATTTTATTTCCTATTGTGCTGTTTAAGAAAACGCTGTTGCCTGCTACCCTTTCCTACAAGTGCTGTTTGTTCAGTGCCTCACCCACTCAACAAGCATTTTCAGTCTTCCTTCAAGCTAGGAAGAAATAAATTAATGAAACTGCTAATACAAGAATACAGGGATGGAAATTACATTCTTGACTGAGGAGCACCAGCACAAACCTTCTAAAATAGTTAATATATTTTGTTAACACTTTTCTTAGTGCAAAAAGTTGGCTCAGTTTTGCAAAGGAATATTGATTGATAGGTTGACAGTGTTTAATAAGAGACATTTATGAAAATGAATGGTAAATTTTTTTTTCTCAACATTTTTATAGCGAACAGCTAAAATATAACGGACACTTATGGCTACACTGAGTCACCTTTTTCTTTTGAAAAATTTTGAAATAGATGTCTGGTTACCTAGACCACAGCAACAAACATTATACTAGGGGAAGGAAGGGTAACGAAACCCTCGATTTTTCTCTGTCTGTATGACTAGAGTTGCTTTATTCCCAGCCCAGCAAAGCTGGTTTGGAGTCACTCTCTCCAAGTGAAACCACATCTACCTTTCTCTTCTTGCTGTGAACTACTACGTACAGTCAATTTGTATATCTGTGAAAAGAAAGGCACTGGCCTTCCAACTGTGATATATCATATTTTACCCTGTGCTTTTCCTGCACCACTCATTTCATTACATCTGTTACACTTCATCCACGATGGGAGATTGTAATATATCTGTTAGCTATCTTTGGGCAGATATCCATCGTAAATATGCTGCCAGAATCTACAAAGATATTCTGTAAACATATCTGGAACAAATAAAAGACCTTTTTCTGGAAGCAGACACATTCTCTCTCTTAAACAAGGCTACCCAAACTCAGTTTTATTCATACCTTTCCTAGAAGGCATTAGGACACAAAACACTGTCCTAAATATCCCCATTTTCTGTAGTGTAACCAATAATTTCCCATGCTTCTCTGAAGTCCAGACAAATTAGGCTGGCTTGCATTTCTCTTTTCAAAATAATTAATCTTCTTACCTGAGATAGATAATAGATTGATCTGACATGGTGTAGGAGCTGTTTGTTTTATGCTGTTTACTTCGTCTTCTGTATCTTTAATATTTTCTAAGTTTTTGCCAAATTGAGCCACACTGGTAAGTCTATATTAGCATAAATTACCTATTTTCTTTCTTATCATAAATCTCATTACATTTATATTACTCCACAATTGTATGGTGCCACTCAGATTTGTTAACACATTCTGTCTGTGATTTTATTTTCCAGTGTTTTGGGAAGGATGTCATCTTCTCTCCCTGTCTCTTGTACACACATATATTAAACTCAGTGAGCTTTGTTTGAGTAAGCCTGCCTTTGCTTTTGCGCTCAGCATTAGTCTCATTAAAAACTGAAACAGATATAAATTTTGAATCTATTCTAGGCCAAAGATAATTTTAAGCATATGCAACCCTCTTCCTTCTTTGTCCTCTGTTAAGAAATGAAGAACCTTCTTTCTAAAGTAAAACTCAGATTGATTTTAAGTCTTGCCATATCCCACTGATTTCTGATCACCACAGCACAGGAGTCTTTGTTATTTTCCCTATTCCCCGTTCCTTATACGTTGTCTTCAAGTTAATTTTCTTTTAAAATTAATGATTTGGAACAGAATTTGGAAGATTTCTCAATAGATTTTTGGATTTTTTTGAAGTGGAGTGTGAATTCCAGGCAATTTTTGCACCTTTGAGAAAACTTTAGCTTCTTACAAATGCAAGTCTATCGGTTCTTGATTCCATTTAATTTGTCTCAATTTCTTAAAGTTTTCCATTTGTAATTGTAATCATGTGCACTTTAAGGCTAAGCTAAAATTGCAACAGTGGTTCCAAATTTCTGAGTAGTTATTTTGTAAGTTTTATTAAAGTCTAATATTTAGCATAAAAATAAGATATTCTGTGTAGCCTTATGGGTTTATGAGAAATTGTAAGTATTGATAGTACATCTTTTTTTCTACTGTCTTTCTGCCAGAACTCCCTGATGGGATTATCTTGCTGTCACAGCTAGTTCATAGTGAACACAGGTGTGTGTACTTCCTCTTTGAATCAGAGTTAGGGATAGATGTCATAGAAATCAAAATCTTTCATTTGTAGCTTGATCTAATAAAATACAATTACAATACTATCAGCATGGAGGAATCTCCCACAGCCTGGTGAGCACCCTGGGGGGTATGTTTTAAGTGTGGTGCACAGTAAATTAGACACTAAGCACCCATTAATGCTAATGAGAGCTCCATGGTTAATTTCCTGAGCACTGTGCTGAAAAGATACCTGTAGGTATGAGTTTAAGCCTGGCTACCATACACTTGGATGAATAAAATGTACTGTAAAATGTGAACAAACCATCTAACTCAACCATTAAAACTGTCTTTACAGCATAAATTACACAAAGCAAGTTAGTTAATCTGCAAAATAAGATCAATGTGGATTAATAAGGAGCACTTTTCAAATACAATATTTGCATAAAAGAGACAAATCAAGTATGCAAAAGGAACCACAAAATGTATTTTAAGACTGTGATTAAAGTTCTTCCTGCCTGCCCTGATAGCTGTAGTCATCAGATACAATGGGACGAATTTCTAATGCACAACATGGAGTTGTTATAACTGAGCCTCCCCTTTCTGTTGAAAGAATATATCCATTATTATTTTTACTGTTAATTCCTTCAGTGGTATAGGTCACTTAGCTGATGTTTCTGTTCTCATTTAAGTTGTATTTTGAATGTTTAGAATTTAAAATATGATAAAATTTAAGCAGAAGTTGCAGCTGTTGCATTCTTAACTGATGTATTTCCAACTTGTGCTACAACAGCCATCTCTGATTACACCAGCATTAGCTAAGTTGTCCATAGGATGAGAAAATGCTATTAAGCAATGGAATCAAATCTCGAGGAAATGTTTTATAATTTCATTAAAGTGGAATATAATTTTTCTTCCCATACATTGGTCAGGACATGTATGACACTAGTCCTAAAACTCTTACTGTTGAAATAGCCTTAACTTAATTAATAACAAAACACATTTTAAAATATCTTGTTCAGATATAGATAAACTTTGACTGTGTTCATACTTGTACGACGGTCAGGTGGCTGTAGCACCTTTGCCAACTCACACTTATCTCTTCATAATTAAGCTCTGGTTCCTTAGCCCTTCATGCTGAGTGTACAAAGATAGAAACCCTCAAATGTGGTGTTTCTTTCTGTGGACAGTTCTACCTCTTCTCAGCACCTGTGGTGGTTTGGAACTGGCACTCCCGTACTTAAGCTCCTAGAAAATTCTACATCAGAGAAAGAGAGAAGAAAGCTTATTAACGTTTTACTTCTATTTTGAATGTATTTCTTCAGTTACATACATTACAAATAGACTGTTTCTGTTTTCCTCTGGCCTATCATGGCCGCATTTTTAATTGTTAAGATTCTTCCAGTGCAGGAATGAAGACAGAATCACAGAATCACAGAATCACA
>NW_010157852.1:0-380 GCF_000695765.1 Mesitornis unicolor
AGTTCATCCAACTTTCTTTCTCTTTTACAAAGCAACATTAAATGCAAAATAATATCATAATTTAGAGTCCCCTTTAAAGGCCTTTTCTCCCCATTCTCCAAATCATACAATAACCATACATGATTGCAATATTCAATAACCTGATTCTTGCTTAAATCACACAGTACTCCCCCGTGTGCCAAAAGACATCCTGGGCTGAGGGGGGTTCAGGTTTCAGGGATAGTGCTTTCACTCACTTATTTCATCCTCACGCTTCACTTATCTCTGGCTGTTTTCCTCGCGGGATAACAGAACTACAGAGGAAATCTCCGCACTCGCTACGTGCGCAATTCCACATCTCAATGACTCACACTTTCACAGAATCACACAGAATCACAGAA
>NW_010157853.1:0-443 GCF_000695765.1 Mesitornis unicolor
AAGGGCATAATCCGTCCTTCATATCTATGACGATAACAGAAGATGCAATGATTTTAAGCTCTAGCAAAGGAAATTCAGATCAAGATATGCAGAGATTTTAATTGTTAAGATTTGTTCAGGAACAGGTTGAGGGGCCTTTTGATTTTCAGTGTCTGGATGTTTTAAGAACAGGTGAGGCAGATACGTTATAAGGATGATATAGGACTAACAACCCTGCCTTGTTCCTGTTTCCTCTATTTTTCATGGCCAGAGAAATTACCTTTTAATGCTGCCTTTCATATGTGAAAAATATACCAGGAAATGTCCTTCATTGGTCTTCAAGGAGACATTTGGGCACCTGGAACTTCAGATGTCAGGTGTGTCAGTGAACTGCTCCAAGATTACAAAGTGGAAGTAAATCTGAGTGAAAAGGTAAATGAAAATTAATTAAATTAAATTAATTA
>NW_010157854.1:0-17526 GCF_000695765.1 Mesitornis unicolor
TATATATATATATATATATATATAACTCTTTGTCTTCATACATTAGGAAGATGGTGAAAGTCTAGCATACACTGGTATTTTAGCATGAACCTTTACAACAAGTCTTCCAATGAAGGTATAGTCATCTCAATAATCTATAAAAAAAAAGCAGGCTCTATCACAGACTTGTGTGTGAAGAATTTGACTGTCTTTCCCATACCTTGGCTGCTAATTAGCCACATTAATCTTCTGCTTGAGCCAATGGGAGTTCTGGACCATGTTTCAGACTTACAGGTGTTGTCAGTATGTTATTGTAAGCTTTGATATGGTGATCTACATCACTTCATAGGCGGCACACCAAACTAGCATGTAGTAATCACTGAATCACCTATGGTGATTGTGACCATTAATATGATCAGCTGCTGAATTCAGTGAGCGCAGACCAAATTTTAGGGTGTACCTTGGAGACTTGGACAGTTCTAATTCTCTCAGGTGAAGAATATCAGAGACACTCCTCCTACTAATCAAGTAAACTCTCTCATTAGATTTGCTAGGTAGTTCCAAATATATATATGTATGTATACATATGGATTTTCTACTGCATTATTCCTCAGAAAATAATTGTTTCTAGCTGACACCTCAGGGAATACAGCAGTCAGCTGCCTGCTCAGAGATCAATCTTTGTAAGTCTGAGTGCATCCTGTGCAACTTGATTTCACTGTGAAGTTTATTTTTATATGGGTGCTTTTGAATAGAGTTTCAAGGCAATATTGTTGGAAATGCATTGCAATGTATCTGAACTGGTTTTGTCATCAAACTAAATAATAGGGCGCCAATTTCATCATGAGCATGGCCTATAGATTCTGCATCTTGAAGTTTCACTTTCAACTGACCGTGCATTGGTAAACTGTGAGCCATTGAGGTCCTGGGCCTGAGTTATTCAATTATAGGTGTTTATGATATGCCACCATCCTTGTTGTATCTACTAAATCTGTGCCTTCTCAGCATCTCCAAATTCACTCACCGCTGCCCCGGATGGCAGAAAGAAGCAGCCTGTCTCCTCTGGGAAAAGAGTACTGAGAAGTTGGGATTCCCAACTAACCATCGTATAGAGAGTCCTAGCAGGAGAAATGGTGATGGGCTGACACAAAGGTGATGTGCTGACGTAAATTGTTTCTAGGGAGAGTACTAGCCAGTGGATGGAGAAGACAGCTTTCCATAAATTTCATCTGCTCCAAATCAGAGCGACTGCAGAGCCAGCTACTTTAGTATTTAATATTTAATATTTAAAACTGAGTTTAATATTTAAAGCAGAGCTGGTTTGAGAGTTCTAATGAATGGCAGCTGTTGTGGTTACTTATCTAAGCTGGAAGGAAACCAATTGGCATGAAGTTAGTCTCACTGTGTACAGCAGATGTTCGGCGTTATCGCACAATCATTGCACATGCTGATTTGCACCTTTTAATATCACAAGGCTATATTTATATTAAGCGTAACATTAAATCTTAGGCAATGTCAGAAAGGCATTGTCACCTTCTAGGGAAATGCATTCATCTTCTATAAATCCTGGCAATGTCTACACTCTAAAGTCATTTCTCTTCGTAGTCAAGGTGCTTATTACATGATAGGTCAATATTAATACCCTGTTGGATGTCATGGATCCTAACATAAAGTGGGCTTTAGTGATGACTAAAATGCTTGGGTTGATTTTGGTCTGAGTCCATGCAAAGCAGCTGACAGGAATGCTAACTAACTTAGGTAAAATTGCAAGTAATTTTTCTGGTCCTTAGCAGATGAGATTCCAGGGATGTGGGACAATTATTAGACTGAATTAGTGAGTTTCTTCTTATTTCCGCTATTTCACTTATGCATTTGGGATCTCTTTGACATACATCTGTCATAAAGATTTCTCCAGTCCTGTTTGCTCCTCAAGTACTTACTCCAAAGAAGTCAATCCCTCTTACAGTTCTACTGCTCTGTTTGTCCTGGATATATGAAGATCGTGGTTAGTTGTACCCTGACAACAACTGACTTGCACTTAAAAGGTATTAGGGGTTGCTAAACTATCAGAATGAGAGCTGAGAACAGGAATCCCTGTGCTCAGCTGTCACTAACTCTGAAGTGCCTAAAAAGATCTATTGACTATAAGAGATGTCCAGCCAATATTGTAGGTAGCATCAACCTTCAGGGCAAGTCTTCCTGTGTACAGACTGCAGAGAGATAAAGTGATCTTTAATGTACATCATACTATTTCTAGCTTTAACGACAAAGAGTATTTTAATTAGTATTTTAATGATAACCACTGCTGAAAGGAGAACTTGTGGTTGGGATTCATGGACGACTGTAACAAATAATAATGTCTCGGGTCTAATGACTTAATCTTAAACTCAATGAAATGCTGAGGTTCCTTTGTCAAATAAATGTGACTTAAAGAATCAGAACAAAACAACAGTTTTTAAAAGGAACTCGCTAACAAAAGAGTATTTTTATATATTTTGTCTCAGGATGTGTTTCTTTCAAATGAGGCTGACTGCATAATAGCACTGTGAAAGGCAGATAAGATAATTGCTACTTCAGCAATAGAACAGTAGGAACATCTGAAGCTCCTTCCTCTCTGTGATTTAGCCAGTTGCTAAAACAGAATAATTCTCTACCTTAATGTTTCTTTTGGACTCTGTTTGGCTGACTTCAGTTTTGCCAACCCCCAAAATTAATATCTGGGAGACATCCCTCTTTTGGCCCTTAAATAAATCATTGGTTTGTCCATTTGTTTTGTTTTGGGGTTGGTCGGTTGGTGTTTTTTTAACAACTTCTGCCCCACTCTGAGCTCAAGGACAATGATAGGTATGGCAGCACTTCAGGAACCAAAAGTATACTTCACTAATACTGCACTGCACCCAGCACTACCGCCTGGCTTAGGAAGAAGACACATTTTGGGTAGTGGCTGGGTCTTTCTACAGATTCCTGTACCCTTGCCAATTCTTCCTGTTGTGGGAATGCCTGAGGAGCATGTTGCATATAAACTAACCTGCACACATCATGGGGGGTCACTCTCGTGATGAGAGTATGGCCAAGTCGTTGCTGACAATATAGCAGGATGTAAAAGTGATCTTCCCTGTAGAGCCTGGGCACCTGTATCATAACACACAAACTCTTATCAAATGATCTAATGAGAAAAACAGTAATAGCAGAATCAAAACCATGGCTTGCCTTGCTTCTAGTAGGTAAGCTACAGCCACACAGTAGGAAATGACCATCATGCTGAGATGCTGAGACAACGTGGACGGAAATTTTGTTTTCTACCAAGTGAGAAAACAGCCTGCTATTTGCAGTAGTGCTTAAAGCAAATACATGCAAACACTTAATCATTTGAGGTGTGAAATGAATGCATTACAGCTAGGCTCCGAGATTCGAGTACTGAGCTCTTCTCAATAAATATGTGATTAAGCACATGGATCTACTAACAGCAGCGTGTGGAGCAGGAAGTGGCACACCTATATGTCACCTGAATGTCTGGGCCATGATCCTTCTTTTTCACAGGTTCACTAATATTTGGACATCTTTCTCCATGCACAGAGGATTGCAAGCAGGATTATACAGGTTTTTAAGTACACAATGATTATTCATGGTGAAAGCACACGGAAGATAGCAAGGTCTAACATGCTACTCTCGGCACCCTGGTGACATGTTCTGGTTGGCCACAGTGTTGTCAGTCACATGGGAAAACAGCAGGCTTTGCTGCTCCTTGGAGCAGGCTAATCCTCTGTCTCGCTGAGTTGCTGCCTTAAAACCCTTTTTGGTTTTTTTTTCCTTAGTTTTATAACTTTCACATTAGCAGTTGTGTCTTGAGATCCTGAGTTAATAACCAATATGAGTCAACAATTTAACTTTTTTTTGGGGTGTTTTTCTTATCTTGCTTGGCTTTCTCACTGTCTGACAACAATCTTCTTCAGTAAACCCACATGTCTTAATTAATTACTTTTATCCTAGGCTGTGGGCTACTGTTTATGATCTTTGGAGAGGACGTTGCATTTTAGCATGGCTATTCTCAATTTGGTAATGGTTGCTCCATTAGGGACTACTAAGATGTCCTAGTGAGGGAAGGTGGCCTGTCCCTGGGGAGCTGCTGAGATAAGTGGGGGAGGGAAGAAAGCAGGAAGATGGCCTGAGAACAGAGCCAGGAGGTGAAGAAGTGCTTAAAAGGTTCCCTGTAGGTGAGGAGACAGGCAGCACCAAGAAGCGTGGCTGAAGCAATCTATGGTTTTTTGTAATATTTTTGTATTTTTGAGAGCTGTTGGGAAAAGTCTTCTTTTTCTATTGTCTCTGGTCCTGGTGTCCCTGCTGAGGGGTACTGGTTTGGCTCTGTGGCTGGCAGCAGTTACAGGCTTCTCCTGCTTCTTTTCGCAGCCTGGCTGTCAGGAGCTCCTTCACCCTCTTCTCTCTCTGCCCTCTCCTTGCCATGTCCCCTGCCGCACTCCAGCCAGCACTCCCCCTGCTCCCATCCAAACCAAAAGCAACTCTTACGTGGGAAGTGCACCCAAAATCCAGAACGCACTTATGGTGAGGGGGATGTAGAAAAGCAATCTGAGGACTGCTGCCTCACTGCATCTTCCCCCACACTGCTGAGGAGGAAATGGCACTTCTCTGCATCCCAAAACAGCATGACAACAGTCGAAAGCCCAAATGGCACTGTGTGCATATATGTTAGGGGTCTCTCCCTTTGCCATAGGAAATATCTCTCTAGGGTCTGAGTCATGCTAGTACCTGGCTGGCTCCCCAGAGTTAGGGAACCTGTGGGGACAGATGCCCACCCTGAATAAATTTGCTGTTAGCATCCATCCATCCATCTTCTCTGGCCCTTCCAGGCAGTTTTCCAGCCTGTCAGCTCTGCCTAGCAGTGACTTACGTGTAAATAATTCAGTGTATGGTGGTTGGTAAGCCTCAGCCATCCTCTGGGGTGGTGCTCAGAGGTGTCTTAGGTCTATCTCCTGTCATCACGTGACAAGAACTACAATCTGCATAATTCGTACAAAACTGTCATTTTGGCTGCCGATTTTTACTTGCTATTTGAGTGTTGACAGAGTCCCGCTTCTTCTCTAGAGCTCCCTCTTTGTTGTTTTGTTATTTGGTTTTTGTTCTTGGATTTTCTTCTTTCAAACTTTTCCCCTGTTCTACTCAGCTAAGTATTTTCTGTTTGCTTACCTCTACTCCTTCCCCTTTACTCTGCCCTGGTGAGACCACATCTGGAATATTGTGTCCAGTTCTGGGCTCCTCAGTTCAAGAAGGACAGGGAATTGCTTGAAAGAGTCCAGCACAGAGCCACAAAGATGATTGAGGGAGTGGAGCATCTCCCTTATGAATGTGACCTCATGAATGTTTATAAATTTGTAAAGGGTGAGTGTCAGAAGGAAGGACCCAGACTCTTCTCTGTGATGTCAAATTATAGGACATGGGGCAATGGGAGCAAGCTGGAGCATAGGAGATTCAAACTGAACATAAGGAAAAACTTTTTTACTGTGTGGGTGACAGAGCACTGGACCAGGCTGCCCAGAGAGGTTGTGGAGTCTCCTTCTCTGGAGACATTCAAAACCTGCCGGGACGTGTTCCTGTGTGACCTAGTCTAGGTGATCCTGCTCTGGCAGGGGGGTTGGACTAGATGATCTTTTGAGGTCCCTTCCAACTCCTAATATTCTGTGATTCTGTGATTCTGTGTTCCAATGACTAATGCTTCTGAAGGGCTGAAACTTCGTGCAGTCTAGCTCTGTTTTAGTCAGGCATTTAAATAGTACTGCAATAGATGTCCTACAGTGAAATGAAGTGTAGGAGAAATGGGAAATCATTATAGTTTCCTGTACTTTTATGCAACAGTAATCATTGACTTTGACCCCCTACCCATATGCTAGAATTAAATGAACAAACTCCTTGCTGTGAAACTATATTTTTTTAGTAGAACAAATACTTGCAAATTGAATCTGCAACTTAACTGTAGCATGTATATTTTTACAGTCATACAGTCTGACTGTTTGACCAGCTTATATGGCCCATGTGAGTTAAACACCAAGTATGTTTCAAATCATGGTTCAGACAAGAAATACCCAAATTCAGCCTTCCCATGGAATTGTAATATGACTCTCTGGTGAAAGTACATGCTGATAAAGCAATATTGTATCATAAAGCTATGAATCACTGTACAAGATGAATAGAAGTCTGGAAGGAGGCTTCTATGATGCAGAGGTCTTAAGCTTTCTGGAGAAGTTGAAAGATGTCAGATGATGTTGGGTTTCACATGATGGAAACTCTCACCTTCTTCAACAACTGAATATCATGTGGAACAGCTGGACTGTGTTGCTGTCAGGGCCAGGAGGGCCCCTGTGGGTATGACATGCCCTGACCAACCTCAGCTGGGATCCCCACCCACACTCTGGTCATTGATGCAGTAGCTCCACTGAAGCTCGTGCCTGGCTGTAAGCTATGTCATAGCAGTGTGTGCTCCCAGCCAGGTCCTTGATGTCCCTGAAATGTTGTTCTCATCTCTAAGACTCATCTCAGACCTGGCTCTGCTTGTCACTTTGCCTTTGCTTGTCACCACCCTGCCCTGCTTGCCCAGCTCGGGGACTGTGCCCTGTTGCTGAAGGCACTGCCTGCACTGACGTTAGCCTCGGCTCCCTCCTAGAGTAGCTCTGCTCCTGCTGCTCCCTGGCAGTTAGCTCAGGTCTTCCAGAGCCTGTTCCCTAGACTGTGCCAGGGTCTGTCCTCAACAGCTTGTCCACTGACTCCCAGGCTGAACACAGGGGTTTGGCCCTGTGGTTCCCCTTGCTGCTCCTGGTTGACCTCCAAAGCCTGCAGGAAGCTGTGGTCAGTGTGAAGAGGCAGTCAGCAGCCCGTCAGCCTTCTTTAACATCCCCTGCACCCAGAGCAACCTCTGTCCCCCAGCTACTTCAACCCATTGCCCCTGTGACTGTCCCATTGACATGATAACAGGAAAGAAGGTGCCCTGTGGGCACATTTATGCCTTATCACCCTCTGATTTAGCGCAAGGACAATCTGGTGCATGAGTTCATCCATTCCCCTGCCTCCCTTGCTCTGGCCCCTATGCTTTTTTTCTCAAGAAGGATGGGGTCTCCATCCCTATGTAGATTGCAAGTCTATTGCATTAGACTAAATTAAATATCTGTGAAAGTCAGCTGGTTTATGGATAGTTTTAAAGGTATCAACCTTTAAGAGCTTGGGGAGAAAGCATAATATTTTATTGAATTTCTGGTTTGAGCAGCCTAAGAGGCAAACCTTCTTCATTGCAAGCCTTTTCTTTCATTAAAGGTTCATCTTATTTTTAAGTCACTACCGCAGTATCCATTTATCGCTATCTAAGCACATTATGAAGTGACAAGGAGATAAGCCCAAGCTACAGGGTCAGAGTGTGAATGAGGAAGAGGCCTATCCCTCACTAAGTTTTGATGGAGTATAAACACAGAAGTTTAAAGGGAAGTGAAAAAGATGATGGCTGGCTTGTCAACGGTAAGGAAAGGAAAATACTGTGAGCAGCAAAAAGGTGATTAGATTGGCAACTGCAAAAGAAGTGAGACTCAAAAATAGAGAGAAAATGGGTAAGTCAGCATATGGTGATGAGAAGGGGTGATTCTGAGATTAAATTGTGTGCCACCCAGAGGTAGCAGAATTTGGCCTCAAGATAAAAGGTGTCACAGGGCATGGGCTGCCCACTGTCACAGTGGGGAAGAAATTAGGTCTGTTGTTTGTTTTTTTTAGTGAAAGTTTTTGATGGGTACAAAATTGGCACAACAAAATGTCACCCAATCACTGCACATAAACAAAATTTCATTGCACTGAGCAAATTAATCTTTAAAGGTCATGGCATTCTGATCCTCATATCCTGCATTTCAGTTAACTAATAGACAGTGCCTCTTTTATTACCTTTTCTTAAAAACAAGAGAAGTAAGCATATGTCTTAGAATAAGCCAGTTTGGTTTTTACTGTCTAAAATGGATTGAGGAACTAAACAGATATGGAATGACAGCATAGAAAATTCTAGTGTGTGTACTTTCTAAATAAATCATTGCTTCAGCAAGATGAAAACATTTATTACCTTCAGATTTAGTTGTTTCTGGATGCTGATCTGTGCCTATGATTCCAAGACATCTAAGCTTACCTTCAGCTGGGTATTTAAACAGCTGGTTGATCACTCTACCTTTCCCCATTTCTGTGTTGTAGTGTTGACATGCTTGGGAAGAATAGAGTAAAGCAGTGTTGATGTCTTAAGTCTATTCCCTTTGAAAGAGAGATTAGAGTTTTTAACTGATGTTCCCCTCATGGAAAAGTGATTAGTGAAATAGCAGGGTAAATTTTGTGCAATGCTTTCTCTTCTCAGCATCCCATACTTTTTTTGCTCACCGTGCACATTCCTCCCACAACGTGGAGCTCTCTCACCAGGGAAATGGGAGGATGGGCTGATAAAGCCTGAAATTGCACTGAAGAGCAGCACTACGCTAAATTCTTTAGTAGGCCACCATTTTGGAAGGAATGGTGATTATTAATGAGAGGAACATCAGTGCTCTACTTAGCACCTTGTTCTAATGCCTTAAATTACTTTCTTTTCACTTAGAGAAGGAAATTTAATATTTAAGTTAAGCAATCATCTGCAAACCATCGAGTGAATACTTCCAGCTCTCATAGCTGCAGCCCATCGTTCCCAGGATCCCCTTCCCTTCCTTGCTCAGCACTGAACTGGAGTTTTATAAATTATGGTTTACTCAAGGGCAAGATGTCAGAAAGTTCAGCAGCTCAAAGACACAGGCAGCTCTTGTAAAATATGCAAAAAATAGGTTCTTAAATGCATATGTGAAAGGAACACCTTATGTTTCTTTCAGAGAGATAACTCATTTAAAATCGTTCAGAGCTAAGAGCTGAGCTCAAACCCTGACAAATTTAATTTGTAAGCCATTTCTGAATAGATTACTTAGGCCAGTGGCTGTGTCTGTACTGCATGGTTTACTGTACCTGTATAGACTGACTCCACCAGTGTGTAGGTTTCCTCCCCTCCTCTATCGCAAAGGTGGGGAAAGCTATCTGAAAGAATTCGGCTATCATACAGATCTTGATATATGTTAATCTTGTGCTATATGGCTACAAAAATGGAGAACTCCAGTATGAGTATGAAGTAGTAGTCCTGTGACAGAATTATTTTTAACTCGCCTGTGCTTCAACATGGGACTATTGCGTGTTGTATACCTACAATAAGGTCATGTCAGTGGGCAGTAGGGAGAAAAGCTGCCTCTTTACCTGCTTCAGGGGAGTGAGCAAGCAGCTGTGTGGTGTTTAGGTGCCTGCTGGGGTTAAACCACGACACTACCCTTCTATTTCAAGGGTGCCATATATATGAAGATAGTGGAGCCTACAGCTTGTTATTTACATTGCTTGCAGACTAAGGCCACCATAAGTTAGTTATTTTATGCTCAACTACCCTACTAATGCTTAAATCAATAAGATTTATTCAAAGGATTTCCCATTCACTGGAAGCTGTTACTGGTAAAACTGTTCTATTGCATACATTTTTGAAGTTCAGATGGGACATAAACCCTCAGGTGTATCTGTGAAATTGGAAAGGTCTGAAGGAGAACAAAGGACCTTCTTGTTCCTCTACTAAAAGAGCTTCAGGGCTTTACAGTGCCTGCTGCCTCCTGGGGTTTTTGCTGTGTTTCAAGGAGAGGCTGGGCAGGCTGTTGCTCTTAACTGGTACTTCTACAAGCAAACTTCATGAAAACAAGGAGGAGTGTTCTTAATTCTACCACTCACTGTGTAAGTGCTCAGTAATGTGCAAGTTGCTTACAGTCTAGTCTATCCTAAAAAAATAATCAGCTATGCAGTCTTTCATACAATTGTTAAGATGCGTGCTAGGTAAATATGTTTTACTTTCTTTTAACTTTGAATGACGCACTTCAGCTCAAACTTCTCATGCTTGTTCTCAACCCAAGGGAGACAAAGTTAAAATTAGAGGATTGTATTTTTTGATACGGATCCCTGTACTGAGAATTTAATCATACGCAGTATACTGTGATGTCATTTCTGCCTTAAAGAAAACTTAACAGAAGATCGGTATTGCTATAGAGTTAAGGCTTACAATATTAATGCATCAGACACTGAGACAGAAGCAAATACATATGCTTCCTTGTAGCATTAACCTATGCATAGCCTTCTATTCCCAAAACCTATGGGGAAAAGATTTAAGGAAAGAAAGCATCAAATGGGAATTTTCACTTGTCCAGGTTCCCTTCAGGCCCTTCCCTGAAGCAGGAAGGAGACTGGAGGCTAAAGGCAGGCAGTGTTAGATGACAGTCATCCCCTTGGCTGCTCAAGGATTCCTCGCTGCCAGTAAATGTTGAAGCTGAATTCTTTTCTGGAGCACTTGCCTACTGAGGAGGAGGATTTGCAGGAGTCTGCTTTTAGTAAATGAATGGATGCTGCTGAGGAAAACGAACGTGCCTTTGAGTGACAAGAACTATGTATAGCAGAAGCTCAAAACAGCACAGCATGGGGGATAGCACAATGTGGGGGAACCACGCTGCCTAGAAGGGCAGCCACTTATGGCCCTTGCTTCTTCTTACTGCAAGGCAGTAGTCAGCATATGTCTCTAAGTGCCCTGGTTTCCTCTGGATCCTTGTGATCGTGAAGAATAAACCTTGAAGATAATCCCTGCTAGCACAGGCAGGAGTCCTTTCCTTGTTCCTCACAAATAGTCTTTCTCCCCCCAAAATCCAGTTCCTGTGAAATTATTGTATAAGTGACTTGGAAATGAGACCTAGTTGGCCCTGAGGCATGAAGCAGAGAGGGAGAAATGCTTGTTCCACTTGTACAATTCCTTTTTTACTTTTTTTGTGTCCTCCCCCCTCCCCCAAATTTCAAGTTCAAACAGAAGTTAATTTTTTGTTGTTTTTGCTAGAATAATTATCTTCTTTTTTGGACTGGAAAAGGAGCAGGTCATCTCAGAGAGCAAGGAGGTAAAAATGAATTAATCCAACAATTTTAGTAAGACTAATGCTGACAGAGGCACTGAATCATTTGTCTTCCTGCTCACAGTAATATCCTACATATAAATCAATAATTACATTTCTTGGCTTGATCTCCAGTGTGATGAAGTAGGAGCAGTACCTCATGCTGCTGAAAATGCGCTGCATTACAGCAACAACTGCAAAGTCAAGGAGCATCAACTGGGAACGAGAGGTCCCCAGAGAGGAACCTGGGCTGAGATTAACATGGACCATGTGCTGTTCCTCTCTGTTCTGCCCCTTCGTAAAAGGTAAGGCTCAAGATCTTTTGCTTCCTCCATTCAGAGAACAAGGTGCCTTTCCTTTCAGAGACCCTTTGTGGGGAAAAAAGGTTGGCCAGTCAGCTCCAGAGTGGTTCTGGGGCAAACGTTTGCCACTGTCAGAGACATCTTAGACTACTGGTCAGCCAGAGGAGCAGCAGGCAAGTTCTCGAGCTTTTTTGGCTTTCATACCAAAAGTGGATCCAGCCATCTACCAGTGCAGACACTCAAGAAAATTTTGACAGTAGTTAAGAATACTTCGACTACTATAAAGTAAGATTTTAGGCTGAGGCTAACAAACATTAAGACTATGTTCAACGTGAATTTTGCAATTACAAATTGATATTCTTTTTTGATTAACGCTTAAAGGCTATTGCAGGAATAGCTGCAGTTGTGAGACCAGGAAAAGATGAACAATAGCTAGATTTAAACTCAAGAGAGCATTGAGCTCTCAGAACAGTCCCAAACCAATGTGTATTTCTGAAAACTATGATAGAGAAATAAAAGCAGAAGGACAAGATGGGACATGGTTTAAATTAATTTCCTTAGAGAGACAGTTGATGCTGGCATTGGTCCAGAAACGTAGTTTAAAGAGGTTGAAATAAATATTAAGAAATAAATCAGTCTGAAGTGTAAATGTGTGGGTGTTTTGAAAAAAGTAGAAGGGATTCTGTAAGGATTATGGGTGGGGAAATAGGCTGATCTTCTGACATCATAAAGAAAAATTTAAACCTATTTTTCATTGTGATTAAGAGTACAAATCCAAGTCATACTGGGCAACATGTTTGAATAACTTTATTAGCCCTGTCTCTACCCAGCAGGTAGGTACTTTCCTGCTATGCCATGGATGAGGGGCTAGCGCAGCAGCACCACTTCCGTCTTTTCTGACATGTAGAAGAAAAAAACTCTTACGAGTTACACTCAGATCTCTTCATCATACTACACAAGCCTTTTATCCTTGTGTAATAAGTTCATAATGTATGTAGGAAAGGGTACATATTCTTTGACAATCTCTTACCTATAGCTTTTGGAGGCTCTGTGTCCAAGCCCTGTGGTGTCAGCCTATCTGTCGTTATTGCCTTCCAGGCTTCGTGCGTTTAGCGCTGTTGTATGCCCTTTCCAGTGCTCCTCTGGCCTCATGGTATCATTAAAATTCATGTTCTACTCTTTCAGAAGCCAAAGGATGTAGAATTAGGCTATCTTTGTGATCAATTTCCATTGACACTTTGGAATCAGCAGGTCTAAGTAACTTCCCACAGAGATATTTGAAATTATCTCTGCATTACTTATGCTAATGCATCTGAGGATACTGTGGAAATTACAGAAAAATGGGGTGTTAATGTTGGTCCAGTCTTAGGACATCTCGCCTACCCTTTTTAGATAATTAGTTTTGTTGGATTAACACCGATCTTAGCCAAAATAACAGGGGGAAAACTGATACGGCATTACACTACAAAAGAGTAGGAAGGGATCAATGTAAGGAGATTCGGAAAGCTTCCTTGTTAAGCAAAACAGATCTTCGTCTTTGCTGAGATGACAAATTTGAGAAAAGAAATTGTATATATTTAATAAATGCAGCTTTCTTAAGACATTAGGCTTTGTTTTGACCAGAAATTAGTTTTGTACAGCATTAGGCAAGTACATGTCAGATGAAATAGTTGAGGGGGTAACTGAGTGATACCAAGATCACAAACATACACTAATATAGCTGTCACTGTGGAGTGATGTCACTGCACAGACATGTTCCAGTGGGACTCTGCACTATTCCCTGCATGCAGAAAGTGAAACCTGCAGATGACACAGGGATAGGAAGAGTGCTCCACTCTCATCATCCAGAGAAATCTGCACTGTCACATAATCTGGGTTTTGTCAAATTCAGCCAAAGAACAAGGAAGGCAAATTACCACTTGCAGAAGAGAGGTGGGACCTGAGGAAGAAGAGAAAGGAAAACATATCCTCAGAAGCAGTTTACTGTGAATAGGATTAGGCAGATTAGTGGACAAGCACCTGAACGTGCAGTCTTGATACACCACAGCAAAGACGACTTATGAAAGTAGGTAATGTGACCCAGAATAAGATATCTGTATGATGTACTCTATGAAGCATACTGAGATAGGACGTGTAGCTCTGCTCATAATGTTTTAAAAGCATGTTGAAAGGCTAATGATGTAGAATAGACTTGTAAATTATTTGAGAGTTAAAAGAAAATGTCTGAGAGTTAACGGCTTCGAGAACTTGGCTAAATCTCAACAGGCAATCAAAGATTGATTTGATCAAAACATATAATCCCTTCCTTCATGGTGAGGAGGTATTGATGTTCTTCAGTCAGTGGGAAAAGCAGCAAGAACGAATAGTTACTAGTTAGGAAGGGATGTATTTCTTTGATTTTGTTTAGTGGTGTTGATAATCTGCTGGAGCAAACTCCCAAGGGAAGCAACAGAAGATCTGGCCAGGGCAGGGAGCACCAACCATGAGCTGTCTGGTAAAGCAAAGGGAGCCAGGTGTGACAGAAGTGCAGGCAGGAGTAGTGACCTTCCTGACAAGGGGTGCAGTCCCATAGTAGGGTGAGTGTAACCAGGTTCATCCAGCAGTCCAGATCACTATACAAGCCTGTAGTGGTGACTCAGGTCTGAGGTCAAGCCTGGAAGTCAAGACAGCAAATCAGGTTCTGGATCACCGGGGCATGTGCCAGACATGGTGGAGCTGCTGTGTAGCTTAGGCAGAGACCAAGGGCAATTGTCTGTCATGGTTTAACCTGACAATCATCTAAACACCCTGCATCTGCTCACTTGCTCCCCTGCTCCCCGGTGGGATGGTGGAAAGAATTGGGAGAACAAAAGAACTCGTCTGTTGAGATAAAGACTATTTAATAATTTAAATAAACCAATCTGAAACAATAAACGAATTGTAACAAGAATAGGAACAAAGATAATAAAGCAACCGAAGTTATACTTAGCTCACAAACAGCAGCCACTGGCCATACACCAATGAAAATGCAGCAAGGGCGCAGTAAGCCTCAGGAACTGAGATGGGTCACCATCATGAGGTAGAAGGGAAGAGAAAGAAGAAGAGAGGGAAGGGAAGAAGGGAAGAGGTAATCCCCTCCAAGCTTCCCAATTTATAGTGAGTGTGACATTTGTGGGATAGAATACATTTTTATTGGTCTGCTTGAATCATACCTGGATCACCTGTCCTTGGTCACCTGTCCCAGAAAATCTTGGGTTTTCACTTCCCCCTCATCCTTCTGTGCAGAGAGAAAGAAAAAAAACAACAACCAATCAAAAAACCCAAAAGAAACTATAACCATGGGTGCTGGCGAAAGACTAAAAATAAACCTTGAGAGATGTAAACACTGGCATGTTATCGTATCAGTTCAGCACAACCCCAAAACAAAGCTCTCACTAGCTACTATTAGGAAAATAACTCTAGTCCAGCAAAACCAGGACAGAGTCTTATCTTAAAAGCACCTCTTGAGAGAAGAGTAGTGACCTGCCACCAAGGCTGGATGTTCTGATTCAAGACTGGACAGCTGCACTGCAGATCAGCTTGGAACCAAGTAGTCAAACCCTCAGGAACTGTGGGAGGACACCTTGGATCCCCTGATAGACCTTTGCCTCTTGATGGCTTCACATCTAGGCTGGTGTCCTGGTTTTGCTAGGATATATTTATTTTCCTTACAGTAACTGGTAAGATTTTTGTTTTGGTTCTTGACAGTAGATGTTTACATTTTGCAAGGATTATTTTCAGTCTTTCACTTGCACCCGTGGTGCAGCTGGATACATACTTTATGCCATTTGTATTTGATCCCAAAAGCGTAAAATTTTACATCCTATGCTATACTGAAAAATGGACTGGGTGATGGAATGGTCCTAAAATTAAGGTTTACAATTGTATGCACAAGCAAGTTGAAGAATTTATGTTCATTTAAGATCTAGAAGGTAGTAATGCAACACTGTAAGTGTTGACACATTTAGTGAAGAAGAGACCTTGTTAACTTGCAAGCAGGCAATACAGTAATTACAGCCACAGTTTTCTTTTCTTGGTCCTTAATTGCACTGAAATATTTTAATTCCCATCCTGTTAGAATCTGCACCATGAGACTTTTCTGGTTCTAAGACCAGTAGTTCATTGCCATCTCTTGGTTTTTGTTATTTCTTCCTGCTCCAGCACTTTCAGTAGCTTTGTTCTCATGGACTACAGCACTCGAGTCACTTGATCCCATTTCCCAGGATTCTGGCTGTCTCACAGCTGTCCTGAAAGTGTCTCCCTGCTGCCTTTGCTGCAGAGAAGCCCACTTCCCCCAGAGCCTCTACCACCATCTGAATGAATGCTGAGCCCCCCAGAGCGTGTTTCTTCCAGGATGCTCTCACGTGGTGTTTATTCAGCCTGCTGGCCGTACTCCAGGCCTTGGAGGTCTTTGCTCTTGACAGACTCCGCTGCATCATGTGACATGGTCACTGAGCCAGAGATTGAGCTAGTCCCGCATCCCCTAAATTATATGAACAGGCCTTGGACAGAGAGGCAAAAGTGGCTGTATTTGAATTCCAAGAAACTTGATGGCTGTGACCCTTTCTGATAAAAATACACCAAGGTGAGCATTTCATCTGCTCTTTTTGCATGGAGAGGCAGAAGACTTCTTGTACAAGAAAGACATTGAATCAACCACTTAAATGGGGTCCTAGTTACCACACCTCTTACCTGCCTGAAGCTAAGGAATGCTTTTGTGATGATAGTGGAAACATCCTGGTTTCATCATGATGGGAGGTCTTGCAAGTATCCTAAAACTTAACAGGCCTTTTGCAATGTATATTTATTTAGTGGATTTTTTTAACTGACGCAGTACATTCCACCTCTAAATATAAGAGTAGAGTACTGGAAATAAGAATCTAATTATCTGTAAGGCATCCAGCCAGTGCTGCAGATCCTAAAATCTTTCTTCTGTCCAATAATGGTAGGGCGGGTAGAAAATCACCCTCTCCTGTCCTTGATCTCCACAATGTCCTGGGTACGGTGAAATGGATGAGTTCCAAAACACGCAAAGCTGTTAACCCTAATTGTTGCACAGTTTCAAATGCAACGGTTGCATAAATCTCTGGCTCTTCTCCCAGGCATTGATCCTTTACTCCAATAAGCCTATTCTAGAACAAGAGAGGGGTTTTTCAAGTTCATTGAGATAATCTAAGATTTTTCTAGCAATATTTTTACACACTGAGAAACAGGGTTTGCTTAAAACTTTTAGCAGTCCAGATGTGGTCTCAGCTTCAGCCATATGGTTGCTGCAACTCAGAAATTTTTAATTGATTTTTGTCAAAGTACTCTGGAGGTCATTCATCTGCTTATGCAGTATACTGTAAATCCTGATGAGTATTTTTAGCAATCTAAGTAATTTATGAGAGGTTCTGTTCAAAATGTGCAACAGTAAAATTGTTCCAGACTTAACCATGACACAGCAGTAACTGTAGGACAGAAAATGCTTGAAGAGTTTGAATGATATGGCTTGTGAAGGCAGAGTCTATAACATCTCATCCAAGTGGACAGTCATCAAACAGATAGCTACCAACCTGCTTTTTCTTTAGAAGTTTTGGGTTGTGCTGTTTAGTTCTAATGTTCAATTTTCCTTTAGCGCCCTTCTGATGATCACTGTGCTGGGACTGCTTTTCTGTACTTTTCTTAACTTTGTTGGTGGTCTCCGGTAATACTTTGGCTTTTTTTCAAAATAGATGTTTATATTAATGCTCATAACACAAGTAGGAGAAGCAGGAATATAAATTTGGTTCAGAATTGCACTGAATTAAAACAAACAAACAAACAAATAAAAATTGTCTAATATATTATTATTGAAATCCACAACGAATTGCCATACATTATAGTGATGAAAAGAGTAAAGCTTGTGTGGTCTGTATGGCATGCAATTATAACAGTCTTGACTGAATCACAGAAAATCAGGATGGCTCAAGAGTTGCAATCTTTAACTTGGAGGATGAATTCTGTTAAGTACTTGAGGCAGCTCTGCAAGGTGCTTTCTTATCAAGTTCTGATAACTTATTATCAGAATTGATTTTAGAAATGCAATTGGAGTCCTGTGACCTACTTTTTTTAAAAAAGCCTATTTTTACTTAAAGATCACAGAAAGAGCCAAGACAAGATCTTACTCTCAGCACCATCAGTTAAGTCCATACTTTCAGCCTTACCATCTTGCTGTACTTCACTGTCTTTCTTTAGCGTGTAGG
>NW_010157854.1:17557-25638 GCF_000695765.1 Mesitornis unicolor
GAGAGATACCTGTAATTGCAAGTGCAATTCCTCCATCCTGCTTTAGGGTGTAATGAGTTGCATTTGAGGTGTCTATCCCTTGCCACTGACACTAGAAGGAGTCTCAAGGAGTAGCTTAGAATTAATAATACTAGCCAAAATGAACCCTACCTGTATTTTACATGAGCATAAATGGGAAGAGAATTGAGGGTCACTGTTTACAACAAAAATAGTATGTTTCTAGAGGATTGTTTCTGATACTTTCATATTTTATGTGTAGAACTCTTCTGACACCCCTACAATTACATCAAGTTTATACCACTGAAAATCAGTTGTATCTGGTTTACTCTACATCAAACTCTGTGTCTGAAGTTGTATTTCCCAAGCAAAAAGTAAATACAATTGCAGATTTCAAATGGAATTGGAGCTGTCTGTCCTCAAAACAGGAAGGGAATTTTTATGATTTGTGTAACTCATAAAAGTAAAGGGATCTTTTTACCTATGAAATATTGTTCATTAATAACATATTAGTAAACACCTGGATTAATGTCAGCCTCAGAACTAGTTCATTATAAATGTGACAGGCAGTAAAATTAGATTTACCTTTTGGCTCCGGTTTCAAATGTAGTATGTAGTATATTAGCTTCAAAGCCAGCTCAGATTTTCTCAGGTCCTCTTGAGGCTATGTTAATAAATAACAATATCAGAGACAAAACAGAATCAACGAGCAACTGGAAAGAATTTAAGATGCCATCAGTAATCAAGAGGACTGATGGTATGAGTGACAAAAGCCAGAAACATTGCTGTCTCAAATGTATTTGAGACTCTCCAGGTGGTGGTGAAGATGTGCCTTTACTGTTTCGAAACGTGTGTGTATACAGAGCCAAAAATGCACACAATTACTAGGGGCCATCGTCTGAGTGGCAGGGATGCTGTAGAAGAAGGACCCTGAACTTTTTTAATGATAAAACTGGAGTCTTACCACCACAGCATAGACATCACAGCTTTCTATTACAGCGGAGCAGACAGTCAACCTTATAGCAAAGGTTTCATAAGTGTTTGTTAAAGTCTTATATACTGTCTATAACTGGAACAGTAATTTGAAACTGATACAGAAGAGAAGATTCATAGCAGCTTTATTTCCCAGTATTGCAGTTTCCCAGGCTCTAATTTCCTTCAAGGGATTATGAATGAGATAAGATGAAAAAAATATTCAAGGTCTGTTTTTCAAAAATAGCAGTAATTTGTATGGTGAAATGACACGGCATAGAGACAAATCTGTGATCTGGTTGAGAGGTGACACAAAACTATGGCTCTGAAGAAAGCATTAGAAGACCGGTCCAACTGCTATCCAGTATTTGATGGTGCTAACACTCTTGTACTGAAAGCAGAAAAGATAACAGGTGCGAATGTTGTTGGTTGTAACAGTTTGTTGTGCTTGCAGCGAACATACCGCAGAATCAACAGAAGACCAGCGCCGGAACAAGCTGAAGCACACATTGTCTTGGGAGATTGTTTTCCTTCCTGTGTGACATAAGTAGTTCATTTTAGATCACTAATATTGTTGGCATCCCATCCCCAAACTTTAAGGGTGGAATATACATTAGCACGTCTGAAATACCACACGATTCTCCCTTGAGGATAAAACAGTTTCTGAAATTGTGTTTAGTGGTGTGGGGATTGGCAAAACAGAAGAGATGTAAAAAACTCCCTTTATAAATGGGCACATTGGAGAAACACAGCAGAGATTCTCCTCAACTGTTTTTACACGTCTGTGGAAAGGGAGCTGTGGCCAGTTGCCCGATTCATAAGCCAAGTAGATTGATGGTGTTTTGGTCTGATGTTAATTTTACATATTAAGGACAGTCCTAACAATTTGTGTTGGTTCCCTTCCCTCCTCCTCCCATCCTGACCAACATTCCCTGTGCTTTGATCAACCTGTCCTTGACCTTTCTATTCCACTCTCCCAACACCCTGCAGCAAGTATGAAAGATGGCATAAGTCCAGTATGTTCTAACTTTTTTTTTTTAAAGTAAGTTTTTTTTTCCCTTATGAGGCATTTTTTGTGTGAAAGGATACCATATGGCTCTAGGTTAACAAATCCTTTACAGAAATACTGCTTCCTTTCCTGCTTAAGTGAGTAAAGATTCCTATCAGCGTTCATAAAGTGTTTCCCTATATATTAAGCAATGTATAAAAGCTAAAGTGGTTTTGGCTACCTTCCAAGCATTAGGAGAAACTCAATACTTTGTTGCTTCTAAATGGAAAGAATTAAAATTAGCATCATGCTTCCTTCTTATAAATTAGGAGAGTTTTCTCATGCTTTGATTATTGGCTAAAGGATACTGCTCCCATCTCTGTCTAGTAAGGTTTCCTCCTACTGCATCCACCCACCCAAACTAAACGGCATCTTTTATTGCAGAGGTCTAATGAATTTAATACTTTTCTCATTTTGCCAAATCATTTCCATTTTGTTTCTAAGTCTTCTGCAATGAGCTATGCTTTGCATAACAATTTTGGGATAAAATGCAACAGTCCTGTTTATTTGCCTAAACTCAAAATTCGAAATGTTCTTGCTGCTCAAAGCACCGACTGAACATCCCTCCATCAGGTTAAGTGATGGTGAAGCATATTGCAGTGCCCACTGATGGGTTAATTTGTAAATGTTAACTATGCAACTAGCTTCCTGACAGGTAGAATATATTTGAAAACTGATAATCTATTTACATGGCCTTATCATAATACAGAATAATTCTGCGCTCAATATATAGGTTAGTAGTGAAGATAAATTTCAATTTCCAGTGTAATACCATGTTGATTTTCACTACTCCTAGGATTGTCTTGATGTCTGGGTGCATTTTAAAATTATATCTTAATCATTTCACAAGTCTAGTATTTGTCGGTGAACAGTTTTATGAATGTAGCTTAGTACTGTAAGTACTTAGTACTTTAGATGGTATTATTAGCAAATGTTATACAGAACATTCCTGTAACTGAAAAGGCCTTTCTAATGCAAACATTTTCTGCTTGGCTTTAAGTTAGTAATTGCATTAAATTTGAAAATGATAGAGAGCTTATGGAATACATATATTCCAACTGAATTTCTGATATATCCCTTACTGTATACTAAATACTTGTAATTTCAACAGGTCTGTAATGGTTATCTGAATATTTATGAAATGTTTATTTCCAAAGGCTCCTGAAGATCCATCTAGTAAGCATACTCAAGCTGGCATTTCCAAAGCTATTTTGCAAGTCAGAGAACAACATCCATCTTGAATATTTTATGAAGTGATTATTTTGAATTGATAATTGAAGAAATAACAGGAAAAGCCACAGAGAATGCATTATTGTTGTTGAGTTCAGAGATGCAGGATGCAAACAGATCAGACTGGTTTGGGCTGTAAAGGTAAAGACTCCCTGAGGCTGGCCTAGGGGAAGAAAAACAACCTCTCTTCTTCGTACTGGAATACATAACCTGGAAAGCCAATTTTGGGGTTGTGTTCTTCTAGGAGACTAAAAACTGACATGGTTGGCATTGGACAAGTAAAATAAAGGATATATATGTGAGGCAGAATGAGCTTAATGAAGTCAATGAAAACGTTACTGCTCTCTTTAACAAGGACAGGATTCACTCTAATTTTAAAAATAATTAACTATGCAAAATTTAATTAACAATGAATTCACATTAGCTACCTGTGAAAACTGTGGCTTTATTGTGACAGTTTTTAGTTGTTACATCCTTTTTTTTTTCAGTTCTCTGTACTCTGAATTGCTTTTCCAACACCACCTCTGCAATTGAGCTGTGTCAGCTGTACAATATACTGTGATTCACACAAGACTGTTTTCGCAAAGAAAAATTGTCACAGGAGAAGAACTTGTTGAGATTTTCTGTGTAAGCAATATTTGTCATATAAAATCAGAGTAAAAAAAAAGGCAGGGAGGGGTTCTGTTTAAGAGAGGGAGAATACAGTTTCCAAACTAGAACAGGTATGTATCACTGTCCAGTAAGGGTAGGAGTGAAACCATCTTGGAAGTGTGGATAAATGTGAAGGATATGGGTTGGAGCAGGGATATATTAGAGAAAAATATGAGAAGTAGGAGGGCTGTTACTACTAAAGATAAGAAAGCAGCAGAAAGCCCAAGGTCTTGTTTCGTTGTCCTGAGAAGGCACGAGGAAAGAGAGCTACAGTATCGATTACAAAAGGCTTGGGTTTTTGAACATGGAAGCTGCTTCCTTTGTTTGATTGTTGTTCTGCTTATGGAAATAATATTTATTCAGCAATAAAAATGGCTAGTAGAAAGTGCCATTGTGACTGTTTAGAAATACTAGTGTGAGTGGGAAGGAGGAGAATCCTTAAGTCCTTACTCAGTCCTGTTTTCCCCCTGTAGAAAGCACTGGTATGGCATAATAACATGTATTGACATATTTGAACTGAAGGCATTCTTTGCAAATAATATAATAAAGAAATAATGGGCCTCATAATGAGCTTTTAATTGTACTAAACTGAAATTTTGGCCAACAGCTCAGTTCAGAGAGTATTAAAATAATAAAGGCTAATTGCAAAAGTTTCTCACTTTCTTCGGGAAAGCCTTCAGCACTGAGAATTAAGCCAGGAAATTCTTTGAGGCTTGTTTTAAGCCCACAGTAGACTGGATTTTGCATTTTGTGGATAATAGTACACAAAGGCTTCCAAACTCAGTGGGAGAGCTCAAGATAAATGGCTCTTGAAAAAAAAATTACAAACAAAAAAGGCATTGTCTTGCAGTGAACAGCTAGGCACTGCTCTTACAGAGATGGTTTTGTGTTCCATTCACATGCATTACAATTATTGATATTTACTAATGAGGGGAAAAAAGCACCCCACATTCCACTGCTGTTATAGCTCGAATGGATACCCTAGAGCTCACACATTTAAAAGAATTATTAATTAGTAAAGATTTCATGCTTATATATCTAGAAAGCCTGCAGGTAGGACCAGATACTATTTTTATGTAAACATATACTTACTTATTTTTGATCCTTTTTGATGAAAAAAGCTAATTCTCATCATTTGTTTGTTTGCTCTTAAGATTTTAGGTTTAGTTACTTGAGAATGTGATTGCCTCCATTTTTGAGACTGATCTTGTCAATACTTATGATCCCATTGTCACAAGTGAAATAAAAAGAATTATGGTGCTGCCCAGATTGTTCAAAGATATTTCTCTTCCTTCTGCCTGTTCTGCTTTAGATTACTGTGAGAGTTTTATTTTATTCAATTAGTCTGTTCTTCATCATCTCCTTAGGCCTGTCTGACAGCCCTACAAATTGGCACTGCGTGGAGGTGAGGGGAGGGCACCATTCATGCTACCACCTCTACATTCTTCAGTCTCGTGGTTTACACAGATCCCACATGCACCACCATCCCTCTTTTCCTCTACATCCTGCACCTCTACAGCGCCTCTTCTCTTGTAGGAGCCAGTGTGGCTTCTCTGCCACATTTACAACATAAGAGAGGTCTCCTCCCCAGAGCCAGACATTTTTAGTGCACTCTCTATTGTTTGTAGGTGTTCTAAGAGGTGGACCAGAAAATGTGACCCCTTGGTTTTAGTGTGCCTTTCATTCTGGTGTATTTACTTATTGCTTTAATCTGTAATAGCAGTGATTTGACCATATGCCTAGAAGCGGATACATGTAAATGATTTACTGTGTCTGTCCACAGAAACTAGATTTTTCCATGTCCAGCCATTTCTCTAGAGAAAACAAGTAAGATGTGTGTGGGTTTTGGTAGACGTGCAATGAAAGCAGAGAGCTGAAGTTACTTCCACCTCACTAGCGGCCTGCCCTGCAGCTCCTGAGGATGTCATTGTCTCAAAGGCAGGGCCATCAGATTCACTTAATTATTTTCTTGAGTAGAAAGTAGGTTACTTCAACAAGCTGGGGCACAAAGGATGATGGCTGGAGAACTGATCACAAGATCATATAGCCCTGCTTTAAGATGGAAATATGCATCAGAAGAGTGGAGCGCAAGGCTTGGAGTGGCGGCACTTCAACTGTTTGGCTTGACCTTGCCTTCTGAAGTCTGTCAGCCCCATACATCACCTTTATAACCTTGGTGAGTCTGAAATGAAACAACGTGACACTATTATTTAAATAACATCAGAATAACAGTTATTGATGGACTTGATACTGCAATTACTGTGTATAGAGAAAAAATTCAGGTTCTAGAGCCTTTGGATTTTCTAAAAATAAAATTATTTTCAATAATGTTGTTCTACCAGACATACTTTTGTCTCTGGAAAATTTGGTGGGTACATATTTTTATAAATGAGCATGCCATTTCAGATTGCACCATGCTATTACAGTGCATTTCAAATGCAAACAAAAATTGTTCATCAGAAGTGAAATCTAAATCTGGAAATACAAAATAATCCATAAATTCTTCAGAAATATCTCTAGCTTTGAATTTCCATGGTAACTGCACCCAAATACATTTTTAACTTTGTTGAAGCAAGTGCATACCTGCTAATTGGGCCAGTGATTCAAGTCTTAACAAGTTAGCTAGTCATGCACTCTTCAAATTATTCACATCAAGAGTGCCAGCAAAAAGCTACTGCCATTTGTTATTCAATAAAAGTACGAAAATTCTCTGAAATAAATGCACATTGTCTAAAGATATTCTTCTTGAAAAGCCAAACAAAATATGGCAGTGAATGTCGCACAGGCTAAGTGTCTAATTTAGATCTGACTTGCAAATCATCTAAGCAAGCAGTAAGGAACAATCAGGGGGCACTGTGGTTTCAACCAAGTTTTACTAATTCCTTCTAGTTTGGGCTCCATGCACTGCAAAGCAGCTTTTATTCCTACTCTGAATATGACAAAGCGACTATTTTCATGAAATCATGAAATGGTTTGGGTTGGAAGGGATCTTTAAAGATCATCCCTCTGCCATGGGAAGGGACATCTTTCACTAGATGAAGCTGCTTGAAGCCCCATTCAACCTAACCTTATACGCTTCCCATCCACAGCTTCTCTAGACAACCTGTTCCAGTGTTATTTTATTATATTTCCAGTCTAATAGGTAAGAAGAGACTAAAATATTTCCCATCCTGGTGTGCTAGCTCTTGCTCAGCCATGAACTAAAGAGAATAGACACAGCATGATATGCATGACAAAACTTCCAGTTCACTCATGTTAAACTTAAAGCTTTTGACATGTAGGCATTAGGACAGATTTTTCAAGGGAAATGACTTTTGGTTTTGAAGGTTTGTATTTTAAAGTTTCGGGGACTAACATGAAGAAATTGTGTATTTCTATCTTTTAATATAAATTTTCAGGCACTTCAGAAATTTTGTACAGTATTTTCCCTAAAGGGACTCCTGTATCTTGACCCAAGAGACGTATGTGATAAGCAATAGGTTAAGTGGTTAGGTCATGATTGCGCTCGTTACTTTGAAAATGAACCCAGGAGAATCAATTCATTGTGTTTTACTACAATGCTTCTTAAATAACAACAACTAAATGTTGTGCACCATTGCCCAAATGCCAGCAAATGGTGTCAGTTGTTTGAATTTCATTGACATTCAGTCTGTGTCTTCACGTTGGCCAAAGCCAATCACAGTTCTGACCACCAAGCCTCGCTCCTACTTTCATAATTCCTTAGCTGCCAGGGAACTGTGGCCCGCGTATTGTGAGAAACTTTACTTTTGGTTCATTTTAATTTCATGCCACTGATGTATTTCAGCATACTCAACAAACTCAAGTTGAAGCCTGACTATTTGCTATGCTGGCCCCCTGGCTCCCTTCACTGCCTGCCACTAGCAAGCTCCTGCTTCCATCCCCAGCACCCTTCTTCCCTGGAGCATAGCGGCATCGCTTTCCCGCATCCAGCCTCCACTCTTTCAGGCTGTTTCTGCCATTTTGCTTGCCTCTGAACTACTCATTACTGACCTCACTGCTCTGAAATATTTTAAAACTGCCTTTTGTAGAAAGGAACTTTGCAGATGGTCCCTAAAATGATGTTTAAAAAACAAACCCCTTTTCTTAAAAATTTCTGCATCCTACCTAGGAGACGGGTTTTTTGTTACTACCGGCTGCCTTTAAGGCTTCCCTCCGCCGCTTC
>NW_010157855.1:0-1392 GCF_000695765.1 Mesitornis unicolor
TTCCGGCTGCCAGGCCCTAACTACCCACAAAAACTACATCCACCGCATTCCCTTCATCCACTAGGTGAGTGATCTTATAATAGAAGGATATCAAACTGGTTAAACAGGACTTTCCCTTTGTGAGTCCATGTTGACTGTGCCTGATGATTGCATTGTTCTTTAAATGCCTTTCAGTAGCACCCAGTATGATCTTCTCCATAATTTCTCTAGGTACTGAGGTTAGACTAACAGGTCTGTACTTTCCTTGGTCTTCCCTTACACCCTTCTTGTAAATTGGAATAACATTGGGTAGCTTTGAGGTCAGTAGGGAACTCTCCAGACTCCCAAGACCTTAGGTAGCTGATTGTGAGGTGTCCCGCTGAAACATCTGCTAGCTCCTTCAGTACTCTGGGATCCATCCCATCAGGCCCCATGGATTTATGAACATTCAGCTGATACAACTGATCCCTTACAATTTAAGTGTCCACAAATGGAAAGTCACAGGTACTTGTACCTTGGGTTCGTCTGTTTCTTCCAAAGTTTCTCCCCATTACTGGGAGGATAGAGGAAAATGCTACCTGTGCTCCTGAACCTTTTAGCATTCTTCCCAGGGCCCTGAAATCTCTTTTGATCAACCTTGGGCTTTTTGTTGCAACATAATTAGTACCCACATGAAAGAGATGGAGTGAGTAATAGTCCAAAGGCTGTACTTCAGTCTTCTGGTAACATCCCTGATTTGGGCACCAGGGAGGCAATGAACTTCCCTGAAAAGAGGGTCCAATCTGCAAATCGATGCTTCCATTATGCTCAGGAGGGAGTCACTGATGACCATAACTTGCCATTGTTTCTTTTCGGCGCTGGTCTTAATGCAGGTCTTGTTGCGAGAGATTGGTTGATCTGACCTTGACCAGAATGCTTGCATAGGTTTCTCCTCTTCTATCTTATTATGCACTTTGTCTACCGTACCCAGGGCCTCATACCTATTCTGTAAAGGTAGCTAAGAGGGTAAAGAGGGATTACTATCAAAGCTCCATGCAGTAACCGGCTTCCACCCCTCCCTATGCCTTGTAACACTGCCTTCCTCCTGGTACAGAACAGATCCTGGGCCATGCTGAGTTGGCTTCTGTGTACCAGAGATGGCAGAGCACAGCTCCATTGGTCAATCTCCTTCTCAGACTCCTCAGTCTGCATGCTTGCTATTACCTTCCATCTCCAGGAATGTCCTTGCACTCCCCATGCAGTCTGAAGCTTGTGTTGTCTTATGCTTTGACAGGAGCTCTGTCTGTGTGGCTGCATTGGTTGCACTTCTACTGGGTGCTAGAAGGTCAGGGTAAGCAGAGGACACAGCTTTTTGCCAGGTGGTCACCATGCTGCTGAACACCTGCCTGCTGGTTAATATATATGTGCATCCAT
>NW_010157855.1:1631-7443 GCF_000695765.1 Mesitornis unicolor
GATGTTTAGGTAAGGAACCAAATGCTGGGAAAGGGAGATATCTAGGTGATTTGAGAAGGAACAAATGTGGGAAAATGGAGGGGTAAGGGAATAAAAAGGGTTGGTTGTGTGCAAATAGTTTTTCAGTTGGTAGGCTTGTCTGGCTATGCCCGGCTATGCCTTGCACCTGATCAATGCGGTTTGTCCTATCTTATTAAATTCCTTTCTAACTCTTTTCCTGGATGAGGGACTCTTTGTTCAGTGTGCATGCATGTGTATGGGAGTGTGAGTGCCAGCAACTAGAATCAGGCTGTGGCTCAGAGGGCCTCTGTGTGTGTGTGTGTGTGTGTGTGTGTGTGTGTGTGTGTGTGGGTGTGTCCCTGCGACCAGAGTGAGTGAAATCAAGTCCCACTGGAGTGGGACCAGGAGCCAGAGGTCCATGTGTCTGTGGTGCCAGTAACTGGAACAACTAGGGTGTATGAGTGAGTCGTGTGAGTATTAGCAAAGATCAAGCTGGACTAGCAGGTGAGTAGGTGAAGTGGCCTGAGAGTCAGGTAAGGGGGGAGGTGGTTTGTGTGTCTCTATGGATGAAACCTGCTGGGGGGAGTCTGTGTCTCTAAGAGTGAGACCATGAAGGAGGTTGACTACCAGGGAATCAGGGGAGCTCCAGCCAGGTCTGTACGTGCATATGTGTGCGAGATGGTCTGTACCAACAACTGGAGTAGGACTGTAGCCTCGAGAGCTCATATATCCAGGTGGCAGCAACAGGGGACAATAGGTTCTAGGGGGAGCTACTGAGCAGACTGAGTGTCTGAGCCTAGCTTCTGGAAGGATCATGTATTGAGTGTAAGTGGCAAGGTTTTGGTAGTGGGGGTGGGATACAGGGGTGGCCTCTGTGAGAAGAAATAAGGGGCTGCACTGTGCTGGACACAGCCAGTTCCAGCTGGCTCCACAATGGCCCCGCTACCATATGAGTGATAGTAATGGGCAACTCCCTGCTGTAGAGACGGAGGCACCGATCTGTAGACCTGACCTATATTCTAAAGAAGCTTGTTGCTTGTTGAGGATCTGGATCCAGGCTGTTGTGGAGAGAATGCTGAAGCTTGTCCAATCCTCTGACTATTACCCCCTGCTCTTCTTCCATGTGGGCACCAATGACAGTGCCGGGGCAACCAGGAGAGTATCAAAAGTGACTGTTAAGCTTTGGGGTTGATAGTCGGGGGCATGGAATCCCAGGTGGCATTCTACTCAATCTTGTCAGTGAAGGGAAAGGGTATAAGGAGGAGGGCATTGATACAGCATGTCAATAGTTGGTTGTGGAGCTTGTGTAAGCAACAGGCTTTTGGTTTCTATGGTCATGGGACCCTGTTTGAGGATGAATGTGTGCTTGGGAAATATGGGCTCCATCTCATCAAGTGAGGAAAAGGTATCTTTGCCAGTAGGATGGCTGACCTGGTAAAGGAGAGCTTTAAACTAGGAAAGACAGGTGAGGGAGTTAGCAGCAGCAGCCCTGTAAGGGAGTGATAGACAGGGTTGATGAACAAAATGCTTGAAATGATATGACTGAAAGGGAATGCAAAATCAAGAAAATAGGGCTTGAACAGGATCACCTCCAACATTTGCATGTAAGCAAGGAAGTGCCTACAAGTCACTGTTACGGAAAAAAACAACTAAACAGATTCTTTCTGGGAAATCAGCATGCTGGGGTGCCTCTCTGAAGTGCATGTACACTAATGCACATAGCATAGTGAATAAACATGAGGAAATAGAGCTCTGCATGCAAATGCAATGCTATGATCTTGTTGGAATCACAGAGATGTGGTGGGATAGCTCCCATGACTGGAGTGTTGCAATGGAAGGATACAGTATTTTTAGGAAAGACAGGCCAGGAAGATGAGGAGGAGGAATTGGCCTTTATGTGAGAGGGCAGCTGGAATGCATGGTGCTCTGCCTGGGGATGGATGAGGAGACAACTGAAAGATTATGGTTAAGGATGAAAGACAAGACAGGTAAGGGTGGCATTGCAGTGGTTGTCTGCTATAGGCTGCCTGATCAGGAAGAACAAATGAATGAGTCCCTCTGCAGACAACTAGGAGCTGCCTCACATTCACAGGCCCTGGTCTTCTAACCACCCCAGTATCTGTTGAAAGGACAACACAACAGGGCATAAGAAATCCATGAGATACCTGAAGAGCATCGACCACAACTTCCTGATCTAAGTGACAAAGGAGCAACTGAGGAGAGGTGCTCTGCTGGACCTCATACTCACAAACAAGGAGGGGCTCACTGGAGATGTGAAGGTCAAAGGCAGCCTTGGCTGCAGTGATCATGAGATGGTAGAGTTCAGGATCCTGAGGGGAGGGAGCAGGGCAAAAAGCCATATCACAACCCTGGACATCAGGAGAGCAGACTTTGGCCTCTTGTCCTGGTTTGAGCTAAATCAAACTAATTCTCTATTTAGTGATTTTACTGTTTTTCAGTTAAGTCTCTTCTAAGTGACTGTACTCTGAAACTAACAGCATGTTTTTTCCAGATAGTGTTCATTTCTATAACTGCTAGTGCTTGATGTTTATAGTTCCTACCAGGTATGGTATGTAAATATAGCTCTTGCTTATACTTGCGCCTATGGAGACCAAGGCCACTGCCGCATCATGGGTGCCGACATAAGTGAGGTGTCGTACCTGCAGGGAGGAGTGGACAGGACAGATGGCCCAAAACTGACCAGCAAGGCATTCCATCCCACATACGTCATACTCAGTATAAAGCTAAGGGATCATGAGGGTCAAGTCGCCTTCTTCTTCTGCCATGGTTGATGTCCGAGTGGAACCCTGCTAGTTCATCTGCCTTCAATCCCACTCTGTGTGCCCCTGAATCCAGTTCCTGAATCCTGCTCCTGAATCCTGCTCCCACCTGCTGCTGGGTCCGGTCTGGGACTTTTCCAGTGCCCTCCTCCACAGAGCCTCTGGTGATGTAATCATCATTGGGGGGTGGGGGGAAAATTTGATATTGGTTTTGTGTATATTTGTATATATTTCATTATTTTCCTATTTACATTATTATCCTGTAGTAGTAGTATTATTGTTTCATTAAACCTGTTAGTTTTCTTTTCCAACCCATAAGTCTCTCTCTCCCTATTCTCTTTCACTTCCCCTTCTGGAGAGGGGAGAGGGGTTAATAGAGAGTCACTGTCCATCATTTAGTGGCCAGCCCAGCCCTAAACCACAACAGATTTGTTGACGCCCAACGTGGGGCAGACAGGGATTCTATCTGATTGCCTGAATAGTTTGGATTATGGCTCGCTCAGTTAAGAAACTATTAGGCTGTTTGCTTTGACAGTCTCAGAACTCAGGTTGGAAAATTAAAAAGGACAGATCACATCATGTCATTGCTGAGTGCAATAACATATCGTGGCTTGTTAGTGCTTTGCTCTGAGTTAAGTGCCGTAATACTGACCTACCTGCCACACACGTTGTGTTATTGTTTACTTATTGCTAGTGTCTATTTGCTGTATATCTGCTATGGGTGCTGGGGGAGAGCTGTGATTTTTCTTTGGTGTCTGACAATGATTTATGCTGTGATGATGTGGGCAGTGACTTGACCTGGATATGTTGGGAGCTAGAGAGTGGGTTTTGTTACTTTTTCCTTTTATGCCAAGCTGACTCCACTAGGTTTAGAGGATTTGAAATATGATTGTTACTATCCAAATGATATGTGTTTCTCATTGAATTTATTGTTGATTGTCCTGAATGTGCGTTGTCAGATTAAACACTGCAGCTAGAGTAGGCATTCTGTAATAACCTCTAAGCCTGTGGTGTGTGCCATTTCAGCAACATGCTCTGTAGCTACACAGACCCTGAGAGCTCCTACAACAGGCATTGCAGCTACGGTGATCCCACAAGTCCCTACGACATGCACAGTAGCTATGCAGACCCTGCAGGCTACCACAACGAACTCCGCTGCTACTCCACCTCTCACAGTGAGCACTGCTGTTACTCCACCTCCCACACTGCTTCTACACCGACAGATACCGTGGTCACTCCCACCCGACCCATAAATGTACAAGTCGCCCCTCAGACCAGGAGTAAAGCAATCGAAAAGTCAGACCATCCAGTGAAAGATGATGATGCAGGAGAGGGTCCTTCTCAAGCAGACCTGTCAGAGGATGATGAACCAGATAGCACAGTGGAAGATGACAGAGATCAGGGAGAGGGTCCTTCTAAAACAGAGACAACACTGGATGATGGGGACAACCAAGGAGTGGCCGTTCAGGCCTTATCCCGGAAGGAGTTGCAAAATGTGAGAAAGGACTTGAGCCGTCATGAAGGTGAGCCAATTACCACCTGGTTGCTCTGATGCTGGGATAATGGAGCTGATACCATAGACTTGAATAGTAACTGAGCTAAGCAGTTGGGATACCTGGCCAGAAATGCAGGCATTGACAAGGCAACTGGGAGAAAGAAAAGAGTTCTCAGCCTCTGGAGACAACTCTTGTCAGCTGTAAAAAGCAGATATCCCTTTAAGGATGAGATTGAATGCCGCCCAAGCAAATGTACAACCATAGAAAAAGGCATTAAGTACCTGAGAGACTTAGCTGTGAAATAAGTGGTCTACAGTAACTGAAAGGTGATTGACCATGATGATACGCCATGCAATGGACCTATATTGTGGAAATTTATGTAGAGTGCACCATTGATATATTCCCACACATTGTCAACCATGTCCATCTGGGGAGGAGATGACAAAACACCAACTGTGAATGAAGTGGCTAACAAAATATGACAGTATGAAGACAGTCTCTCTCATCCCCTACAGGCCTGCATCTCAGTTGTGCAAAAGATAGCTAAGGAAATCAAGGAGATGGCTAAGGAAAACAATTACTTAATTGCAAAGTTGTGTGATAAGACTGCCCAAGAAGGAGATTAGATCCAATTCTTCTGCTGAATGGACCCGCATTTCAGCTATTAAGAGAAGATGCCCTTCTACGAGACTAGCTCAAGAGAAATGGAACATGTCACAAGGTGCCCTGTGGTCTCTCCTGCATGAGTATGGAGAGGACATGAGTAGATGGGATGGAAAATCCAAGCATGAGTATGCCAGTTACAAGGTAAAACAAATAGGAGAGAGAGTTCCCAGGAGGATGGCTGATCTGGTCTACAGTGAATGGTATCCTGATTCAAGTAGATGGGCATCAAATCCATACGTGAGTAGAAGAAATGAAAATGTGATCAACGCAATCCACACAAACTCATTTACTGACAGTCATGTAAGTCACAGAAACCTATTTGTTGATAGCAGATACTTTAATGCTCAAAATTAGAGGGGCCCTGCCTCCGGCCAGGAGGAGGAGAGGGGTAACAGAGTTTATTGGACAGTGTAGATTTGATGGCCTGACACATTAGAACCACAAAAGTATAAAGCCCTGGTGGACACTGGTGCACAGTGCACCATAATGCCATCGAATCATAAAGGGACAGATTCTGTCATTACTTCTGGAGCGATGGGGGATCTCAAAAACTGTGAGGCTGAAGTAAGTGACTGGTCCAGATGCCCCGTGCATCCTTGGCATAGACTTCCTCAAGAGAAGGTATTTTAAAGACCCAAAAGGTTATTGGTGGGCATTTGGTATAGCAGCTGTTGAGACTGATAAACTGATAAACAGTTATCTACCTTGCCCGGTCTTTTAGAGGACCCTTCTGCTGTGGGGCTACTGAAGGTTGAAGATCAAGAGGTGCCAATTGCTACCAAAACAGTGCATTGACGACAGTATCGTACCAATTGAGATTCCATGAGTCTCATCCATAAGCTGATTGTCCTGGTTTGAGCTAAATAGAAC
>NW_010157856.1:0-218 GCF_000695765.1 Mesitornis unicolor
CCTGACAGACCTACCCCAATGACCGACTCTACACCTGCAGCCAATGTGAGAAGAGCTCCAGACTCAGCTCCAAATTGGTCGAGCACATCCGGACCCACAGCAAGGAGAAGCCCTACAAGTGCCCCGAGTGCGGCAAGTCCGTCAGGAATAAGGGCAGCCTGGTCCGGCACCAGAAGACCCAAGGCCCTACAAAACCCCACCAGTGCAAAGTGTGCGGG
>NW_010157857.1:0-1271 GCF_000695765.1 Mesitornis unicolor
ACCAGGTTGAATATGCACATCAAGATAATGTGGTTTGGGTTTTTTTCCACTGTTGTTTCACAGTTGTTCCCCCACATTGTTTCAGTGAAAATAGAAACTGTTTATTCTTTAGGCTGATGGATGTAATTAAAGTTGTTTTAAGGAGTACAGACAAAACCATTTCTTAAGACATTAAAAATGACAAGCATACGTAAAGACAACAGTAATTTCACTGAAACCATCAGAAAATACAAACATTATTTAAAATAATAAGCTTGTTGGTTTTGTTTTTCAGTAGTGTTTCTCTGAACACAAAATCTTAATTACAGATTAGTTTTGTTCTTATAGTCCTGTTGATAGATTTGAGGCAAACGACATACATGATTATTGGTATTGTGTAAGGGAGCACATTTCAAACAAGAGCTTTGTCTGACCAAGCTACTATAGCCTGTCTGATTGTTGTGGAATTGTCATTAAATGAAACTGATGCCTGAGAATGTTGAACTTAATGTTTTGTTTCCAAATACCATGAATAACATTACATTAGCTTTAATGTATTTCACAGGAGAAAAATGCCATTAAAAAAGCAACAATATTAGCCCTGGTGCCCTGGCCAAATTCCAATCTGGCTAATTGCGTTTTGATACCTATTATTTCTCAATTGTTCGATTTTTATATATTTCTGTACCTCACTGTTTGTTCATTGAAATGTTAATACCCTACATTGTCAGACCATTGCTGTCTGTTAACACAGACACAGCAGGTTAGCTGCCTATCACTCATGACCATTCAAGCGCTTTTAATGAAGCCATAACTACAGTATATGACCTTGAAAAGATTCATTTCAATCTACCTCCCACAGTTCATCAGCTAACTTAGATATTGCTTAACCTAACAGGTAAACATAGATATAACTTATATCAGTGTTTGTTAAGCATACAGCACAATCTCACTTTCCAGTTCCCAAATAATGAGCTGCTGAAGTCCATTAACATGTTCTTAAAGCTGGGCACAGAGGTGACCTCCCACACAGTAATGCTTTAGTTGAGGTCAGAGATGCACTCTGAGAACTGTCTCCTAATCATCTCCACTTAACCGACACGTTGGAAGGAAAGGATGCCATCCAGAGGGACCTGGACAGACTTGAGACATGGGCCCATGCCATCCTCATGAAGTTCAACAAGGCCAAGAACAAGGCCCTGCACCTGGGGAGGGGCAATCCCAAGCACAAATACAGGCTGTGTGGAAAATGGCTCAAGACCAGTCCCGAGGAGAAGGACTTGGGGGTGTCG
>NW_010157858.1:0-206 GCF_000695765.1 Mesitornis unicolor
CCTGCCCCATGAGGAGCCCTATAGATACCCCGAGATCCCCTATAAAGACCCCAAGGGGCTCCTCTGCTCCATGGGGACTCCCATAGATACCCCCAGACCCTCTATAGACAACCCTAGGCACCCTACATGCACCCCCTGCCCCATGGAGCACCTTATAGATACCCCCAGACACCCTATAGACACCCCAACTACCCTCTCTACACCAT
>NW_010157858.1:609-870 GCF_000695765.1 Mesitornis unicolor
AGCCCCAGCACCCCCTCCCCAGCCCCACAGGGTGACACCAGGCACCCTATAGGTGTTTCCAGGTACCCTACAGTTACACCCAAGCACCCTATAGGTACCCTAAGCTTCCACCCTGCCCCATAAGGAGCCCTATAGATACCCCGAGATCCCCTATAAAGACCCCAAGGGGCTCCTCTGCTCCATGGGGACTCCCATAGATACCCCCAGACCCTCTATAGACAACCCCAGGCACCCTACATGCACCCCCCGCCCCACCGCGCA
>NW_010157858.1:1132-1786 GCF_000695765.1 Mesitornis unicolor
AGGCACCCCACAGGCCCCCCCTGCCCCACGGAGCACCCTATAGATCCCCCCAGACACCCTATAGACACCCCAAGTACCCTCTCTGCACCATGGAGCACCTTATAGATACCCCCGGGTCCCCTACTGATACCCCCAGACACCCTACAGGTACCCCAAGGAGCACCCTTGTCCCATGGGGCAACCTATAGATACCCTCAGATCCCCTATAGATACCCCTAGGCTCCCTATAGGTACCCCAAGGGGCCCTCCTGCCCCATGGAGCACCCTATAGATATCCCTAGGCACTCTATAGGTACTCTAAGCTTCCCCCCTGCCCCATGAGGAGCCCTATAGATACCCCCAGATCCCCTATAAAGACCCCAAGGGGCCCCTCTGCTCCATGCAGCACCCTGTAGATACTCCCAAGCACTCTATAGTTACCCCCAGGTACCCTATATTTGCCCTAAGGCCCCCCCCTGCCCCATGGGGAGCCCTATAGATACTCCCAGGCTCTCTACAGACACCTCCAAGTACCCTTTCCTGCTCCATGGGACACCCTATAGGTACCCCAAACCCTCCCCTTACCCCATAGAGCACCCTATAGATACCCCCAAGCACCCTACAGACACCCCCAAGCACCTCTTCCTGCTCCATGGATACCCCCAGATCCCCTAT
>NW_010157859.1:0-10148 GCF_000695765.1 Mesitornis unicolor
CAGATCAACACCTCCCCCCAGCTTGGTGTCAAATTCTGCTTAAACCATGCTTTATTCTTCATCCTTCTTAATGCTTCCTGAATGGCTTTGAAGGTGGAATGGAGTTTACATTGGAAACACAACTCAAGCGGTGCCTTGACTCCTCGTCACGGGGTTGTACCTCTGGTGTGGGGTGGTTGGATGAGGATTTCCGCTTCTTCGGACCCGTTTTGCATGAGAGAATGGAAAAGCAACAAAAAAACCCATGCAGGTGTTCAACAAACAAGCACCCAGTGCCTCTCCTGGGGTGCCACGGCCACAATACACATCGAAAAGCACTGAAACCTTTAAATGCCGATTGTGGAGACGCTGCCTCGAGTTCTTGTGTCTCACTGCAGGAAAACCCTTCCCAGGACAGGGCAGGTACTGCAATTTAATTCAATTCCATTTAAACCAATTTGGCTTTGGTTTGGGTTGAAGGGTTACCGGCACAGAGCCTCTCGTGACTAAATACATCCAGGCTGCCACGTTGAATGTGTGGAAACCACCGAGTTTCCACTTGAAATTAACCCTAAGCACAAGGAAATCCAGTATTTCTTCCTCCTTCCCTCAAGCCTTAAAGCAAAGCTGGTTCGGTCTCAAGCAGAGCAGGCAATGTAAACGCATTTCCACCTTCAAAGCCGTTCAAGCAGCGTTAGGAAGGATGAAGAATAAAGCACATTTGAAGCAGAATCCTCCCAAACCTGGCACAGGTTTAAGAGCAATGGCATCACGAAGGCCTGGGGAATATCTGTGTGCTCTGCTCCGGCTCCTGGGGCGCGTTTGTTAGCGCTGTCACACCTGAGCACGCTCTGTGGACCCAACATTTCCACTCAGGACAAACCCAAAACCCCATGGTTTTATTTCCAGGGCCGTCCTCCCCGTTCCCCGTACTGAGGTGCTGCGACGTGAAAGCTTCGGTGTCCCCAAAACAGCGGCGTTCACCCCCGAGTCCCAACAGCGGGGATTGAAAAGAGACTTTTTGAGCATAACTTATCCGGCTTTTATTTCTCGTCGTCGCATTTGCTGTCATTTCCTCCTCAGATTATCTGGAAATAATCTGCTGCTGCAGCAGGCGATGCCGAACCCGCGCTACCTGTCACTGGGCTGACAAAACAACCCTGATACAATTATGCCATGACAACACCGCCGAGTTGCTTATACAACACTCAAACCAGACTCTGTTAACTCCTTCCCTTCCCATTTTCAACCCCCGTGCGCTTCGGCAGCAGCTTAAAAGAGCAGAAATCCATGGTTTTTGGAGGAAAAGCAGCTGGGTGCTCACCCCAGGACTTCCAATGGACTCATGGGGGTAGGAAATGGGGAGTCACATCCTCTGCACCTCTGTCCTTACCACACACAACCCAGAACGGGCTCCCACAGCCACACTCGTGGCAGTCCCGGCTGTGATCGCCTCCGCTGGGACGCAGGTCCTAAAGGGGCTTTTCCTGATGGTTCAGGTCCTCTCTTTGCTCCTGAGAGAGCCACCAGACCTCATTAAACACCGTACCTCATTAAACATCGTACCTCATTAAAGAGTCATTTAAAAACGTCTGCCCTGCAGCCCCGTAATCATCAGCCAGGAGCTCCTGCTGGGGCAGCAGCTGCTCGCGATGGCCACGGCTTCACCTCCAATGCTCAGGAAAAGAGCAAAGCATTAACTCCACCTTGCTCTCTTCTGAGATACCTGAACCGCGTCCTCCCACGCAGCACCAAGCTCTTTCAGAGGCCTCTCTCACTTTTATTCTTATCTCACCCCACCCCAAACAACGGCCAAAATAATCGGCATTTTACGCCGAATTTCCAGCCCCGGCTTCAGCACCTCCAGGTCTCCCTCCTGTTCTCCACTGGAACCATTTGCAGATGTTCACAAGCTGCTTTTCTCCTGTTCCCAACCCTCTGCAGTGGCTGTAAAGGGTTTGCACGAAGGGATCCATATCAGACCCGCTCGGTAAACAGCTTTTAACGCGCACGCTTTGTTCCCGCTGTCACGCAGCTTCATTGACCCTGATGCATGGGCTTTCCACCACTGGCTTCAGTCAAGCACCTTTAGCAAGGGGAAAAAAAAACAAAACAAAGCAGGCATTTAAATGGCACTGAAATACTGCTCCAACCTGCAGAAAACCGACGCTGCGCATTAGAAATGAAGATGACCGTGGATAGGGTTACATTGAAATTCGTATGGACTCGGCTGCTGGGACTGCGGGCAGGGACCTGATGGGGGGCCAGAAAAAGCTCCAAAAATCCCGAGATATGACACAAGGTTCAGAAAATATGAAAGTCAGAGCGTGGCTGGGAGGTTTCCGACTGCGAAAGGAAAAGGAAACCTTAGCGCAGGGATCGCTTTTGGCACCGGGAGCCGGGGCTGACCTCAGCGGGGATGTCGTAACCCACGGAAAAACTGCTACGGTCGCTTCTCCTTCCCCAAAACAGCAGCGAGGAACCCATCCATCCCCAGCTCTGCCATGGGCACAAAAGAAGATACAGCTGATCCCTTCCAGAGGATTTGCTGTTTCATGTCGTGGTGGTTCGCCCCGCTCCATCGATGCATTTCTGCAGGAGTTTAGTGAAGTCCTTGCTCTTCAGTGCATCCTCCAACCTCTTCCTCCTGCAAACACCCAGATCTCACCCCAAACCAGCCAGAAAACTCCCCAATAATTCAGGGGAGAGCTCGGTACCATCACACAGCACCCAAAGGCCTGGAGAAGCCCTGCAGCCACAGCGCTTCCCCCTGTGGGAAGGGAACAGAGCATTTTAAAACCTCATTAATATCGGCCCTGGAAATTCGATGCACGCAAAGGGGGGAAATGATCACCCAAGCACTTCCCCTAAGGCAGGCAGAGGCTTTTCCTGCAGCAGGAGATGGGAAGCGGAGCAACTGGAGATTACAGGGATGTGAGCAACAGCAAGCTCCCAAAACTCGGCTTGGGCTGGGAATTACAGGGCTGTGTGATTGTGCTACGGGTAAAACATTTGCTTTAACGCTCATTATTTCTTCATTTACTGTGCTCAGGAAATAAGGAAGGTAGGGCAACGTCTTCCAGACACGAGTGTGCAGTGCACTGCTCCAGAAGGTACCCACAGTCTTATTTTAAGTGGGTTTTGTTGGGTTTTTTTCCCCCCTAAAGTTGTATCAAGACTGCATTAAACTGCACTTGGGCTGAGGAATTTCTCCATTCCTCAAATTGAATTGAAAAGCTCTGCAGCACCTGAGAGCTTCTGGAAAGAAACCAGGTCAGCGCTGCAACAAATTCTTCCATGGACAGAGAGGAGATGCACCTGGAAGAGCCATCGAAGCCCAAAAAAGGGAAGCCAAAACGGAGCAGACTGCCACGACCCTGATGTCTGTGGCCTCCAGAGGAGGCCGTGCACGGTTTGTAACTACAGCAACGGGCCGTATCGGCCCCAAAATCGCAGCAGGGGTTTGGCAGCAGCTTTGCAGACCATTCCCAAGGCAGGAGGATGCTGCAGCCCTCGCTGAACCCTGAAACATCCAGGGGAGGTTTGCAGGGTTTCCAATATCTGAAATGGCTCAGGAATGACCCCGGGGGCTCCACGTGAAGCTGCAGAGCTGGGTTGCAGCCCTGGGAAGAAAACACGGCCGTTTCATGTCAAGGCACACCCATGAAATGATGCTGAATTGCCTGCAAACCCCCAAACCCAACAACCTCCCCTAAAAAACGAGCGCTCCAGCCCTTAAAATATCACGGGAGCCATTGCAAGCACTGAGTGGGAGCCATCCAAACCATCCCAAACCCCAAGAGACGTCTCCCGATAGCACAGATGTTTCCTTTTGTCGACGTTTATCCAACGTCCCACCCCAGCAAGCCAACACCAACAGTTCCCCTCGCACACAAGCACGTTCCCAAGGTGGTTTTCCACAGCCTCGCTTCGTCCCATTTACCCATATTGGGATTTTCTTATTCCAATGTACCCCTGGAAAGCTCCTGGAGATCACAAGGCCAAGGTGGGGGTTGACAAACTACAAAATTCCCCAGCGAAAGTGCTGGGAATCAGGGAAAAAAAGAGGAAAAAACATGAGAGAAATGAGCAGCGTTGTATCACCAGGCAGCAGAAAACACAGCTATTGTTAGAAAAGTCAACAGGAAACAGGACGGCTTAGGTTGACACTTGTGCTTTTACAGAAATAACTGCACATCGGAAAAAACAATTCCTATAAATAAAACAAGGGCCTGTGGGCTGAGTAAAGCTTAAATCTGAGGTGTCAGGACCTGATGTTATAGGATCACAGAGTCACAGCGTGGTCTGGGTTGAAGGGACCTCACAGCTCCCCCAGTCCAACCCCCATGGGCAGGGACACCTCCACCAGCCCAGGCTGCTCCCAGCCCCGTCCAACCTGGCCTTGGGCACTGCCAGGGAGGGGACACCCACAGCTTCTCTGGGCAACCTGGGCCAGGGCCTCCCCACCTCACAGGGAAGGATTTCTGCCTGATATCCAGTCTAAATCTGCCCCTTCCAGTTTAAAACCATTCCTCTTCGTTCTATCCCTACCTGCCCTCGTAAAAGGTCCCTCCCCAGCTTCCCTGTAGCCCCTTCAGGTCACGCAGAATGGCTCGGTTGGAAAAGCCCTCTGAGATCATCACGTCCAACCGCTCCTGTCTACCCCCTAAACCATATCCTTAAGTACCTCATCGACCCGCTCTTTAAACACATCCAGGGATGGTGACTCCACCACCTCCCTGGGCAGCCTGGTCCAGCTTCTGACGACCCTCTCAGGAAAGAACTTCCTCCTTATCTCTGACCTGAACCTCCCTTGGCACAGCTTGGTGCCGTTTCCCCTTGTTCTATCCCCCATCACCTGGGAGAAGAGCCCAGCACCCACCTCTCTCCAAGCTCCCTTGAGGCAGTTGTAGGTGGTGATGAGGTCTCCCCTCAGCCTTCTCTTGTCCAGGCTGAACAAGCCCAACTCTCTCAGCTGTCCCCATAGCAGAGCTGCTCCAGCCCCTCAGCATCTCCACGGCCTCCTCTGGCCCCGCTCCAGCAGCTCCATGGCTTTGGTGGGGGTCCCAGAGCTGGACCCAGCCCTGCATGGGGGTCTCACCAGAGCAGAGCAGAGGAGCAGAATCCCCCCTGGCCACGCTGTGGGGATGCAGCCCAGGCCGGGGTTGGTTTCTGGGCTGTAGATGCACATTGGTGCCTCACGTTGAGTTTTTCATCGAGCGACACCCCAAATCCTCCTCCTCGGGACAGGCGCTTGAAGGGTAAAGCACCAGGAGAAAGCACTTGAAGTTACGGCTGCCTCTGGATGAAATCAAACCAGGGGATTGATAAGGAACATCATTTTGGAGACGTCAGCAACGCAAGGCTCAGGACCACCTTGCAAACGACACACAGGGAATCACAGCTCCCCCCAGGAAGGGCCTGCAGGGGCCCCAGGCCCAGCAACAGCCCCAGGGAGGATTTCCCAACACGAGCAATGCCCAAAACCAGATCCCAGGCGCTGCACACAACTGCATTCATCTCCCACATGAATCTAATAACGTCCCCGTATGAAAAAATGAGGGGAAGAATTAGTCTTAAACGTATCGCTCAGCCATGCAATATGCCTTAAAACGTTTGCGTAAGCCAGAAAAAATAAGATTAGAAACAACACCACCGTCAATGCCTCAGTGATGAGCATTAACCCCCGAGCACCCAAGCGCTGTGTTTTATGAGCTTTTCGCCTTCAATCTTTACTAGGGCACGAACCTTGTTTTAGTTAAAGGCTTTGCACGTGGAACCACGTGGAGATTTTTAATCCTCCGAGCGCTTGGCACGGCCACGGCCTCCAAAACTCACCCACCAAACCACGAGAGAGCAGAGCTGATTTAAGGGTTTGCGGCATTTAAAGCAGGTGCTGTACCACATCATGGGAAACGCAGGTTCAAAGCTGTATTTCACAGAGGTTAAGAGAGTTTTTTCCCGATAAAATTAAAGATAGGAAGTGGGAAAAAAGGAATAAGAAAGGCAGTTGTGGAAGGAAGGCAGATAACCCCATGCAGCACTACAGACTTGGGGATGAGTGGCTGGAAAGGACCTGGGGTGTTGGAGGCAGCAATGCCCATGAGCAGCAATGTGCCCTTGAGCCAAGAAGGCCAACGCCATCCTGGGGTGGATGAGAAGGGGTGGGTGTAGGGCAGAGAGGTTCTCCTGCCCCTCTGCTCTGCCCTGCTCACACCACAGCTGCAATCTTGTGTCCAGTGCTGGGCCCTCAGCTCCACAAGGACAGGAACTGCTTGAAAGAGACCAGCAGGGCCACAACGCTGCCGGAGGGAGTGGAGCATCTCGTGCTGAGGAGCGGCTGAGGGAGCTGGGGCTCTTGAGCTTGGCGCAGAGCAGACTGAGGGGTGCCCTCATTCCTGGGGATCCATTTGGAAAGGGCAGTGTCAGGAGGAAGGAGCCAGGCTCTGCTCTGGGATGGCCAATGCCAGGACAAGGGGCAATGGTCCCAAGCTGGAGCACAGGAGGTTCAAGCTGAAGATGAGGCCAAACTTTGTGAGTGTGAGGGTTATGGAGCATGGCCCAGGCTGCCCAGAGAGGTTGTGGAGTCTCCTTGTGTGGAGACACCCAAAGCCCTGGCCGTGTTCCTGTGTGACTGCTCTGGTGATCCTGCTCTGGGGGGGTTGCACTGGGGGAGCTTTCCAGGTCCCTTCAACTCCTGTGATTCTGTGATTCTTGTTCCCCTCCTTGCACGGCTGCTGCACCAGCTCTGAATGGCCGTGTAAACCTGTGGGAGCACAGCTAGGGCAGAGTACAACTGCTTTACAACCTCTTGTAGCTGTGGCCAGGCAGCAACTGCTGGTGTTGCCATCCCTCAAGCGCAACAAACGTCACAGCAACGACTCCATGAGCACATCTTTTGGTGACTGCAGAACATTGGTGCTACAGAGATGGGGTTCTGCACCCAGAACACCGTAAGGCCAGCATGCAAGAGTATTTGGGTGACAGCATTAACATCCCAAGCTTTGGCAATGTCCCTTTTTACCTCTGATATGAAGTAATTCCTTGTACCAAACCCCATTTTCACCCACGGCCAGAGCCAACTCGCAGTTCAAATCCGATTCAGGCCGTCACAACCCAAACCACCGACATCCACAGACCCAACCCCATTAAAAACCATGGGCCTGGTGGAAACGAAGCCTTTCACCCCCACCATGAAGTGGCCCAAGGGTGAGAAGTGCAAATATAAGCTGTGCCCTCCTGCTCCTTGAATCCTGGACCTCATCCTGGGACGCCGAAACAACCCACACCATCGCCAGCAACCTGCATCCTAAATGAGCCCCGACTTCCCTCTACCCCTCCACAGCACTCAAATCCTTCCCAAAATCAGCTGTCAACGCCTCGTCCTCCTCAGCAAAAGGCTCCTTTGCTGCATTTTAAGCTCCAGAGCCAAGAGCCAGCGCGGGACTCGTGGTTTGCAGTTGTTTTTGCAGCTTTTTGAGCAGTGTTTGGAAGAACGGCGCCTGCTGGGGCGCAGCGGGGACGTGGGACACCCGCTGGTGCGCGGCGCTGCCACGGCGTCTGCCGTCACCTCCTGCCCACCTCCAGACCCACGCTGTTACATCCTTTATGCCTTCAGACCCACATTTTTACATCCTTTATCCCTTCAGACCCACGTTTTTGTGTCCTTTACACCTTCAGCCTCACGGTTTTGTCCCTTAGAGTGGATGTGGCACTTGGGGACAGGGTTTAGTGGCCACGGTGGGGTTGGGTTGCCAGTTAAACTTGATGATCTTTAAGGTCTCTTCCAGCCTGAATGATTCTGTGATCTTTATGCCTTCAGCCTCACATTTTTGTGTCCTTTACACCTTCAGCCCCGTGTTTTTATGTCCCTTAGAGTGGATGTGGCACTTGGGGACAGGGTTTAGTGGCCATGGGGGTGTTGGGTTGATGGTTGGACTCATCTTCCCTAATTCATCACGAGCATCATCCTGAAGACGCACCCCACAGCAGCGTTTTTCATCCTCCAGATGGAATAGGGCAGCAAACCCAATCCTCCTTGGGTGGGATGCACACAAGCGGATGCTTTTAGAGATACGGGATTAAAAAAAGGCACCGCCTGGTCTGCTTGGATGCCAGCACAGGTGGAATAAAAGAGCAAAAGGGCTGTAAAATAGGAATTAAATCAGAAAGCAAGAGATGAAGAGGAGGGAATGGTGAGCAGAGAGGGGTTGGGAAGTTATTTTCATTAGCCTGGCCTCGTAAGGATAAAGTTTCTCCTTGTGCTTTGAAAAGGGCAAACACCCGCAGGACCCAGCGCAGGGACAACAGCTCGGAGCTGTTAAAAACATTTCTCCAAGCAAGCGGCCGGGTGGGGAGCAGAGCACGAGAGCTCCCACCGAGGGGAAGCCTCATTCCTCAACCACGAGGGAGCGGGCGGTGGACGGAGACCCCAAAACACCAAACCACGGGAGGCCGAGCTCCGCCAGCGCCTCCAGCCCCCGGTGGTGTTTGTGAAGAGAAACCCGCGGCGGCGGCCGTAACGGGAGAAGGGGAACGGAGCAACTGAGAAAACACGAAACGAGAGACGGGGGAACAAAAGGTGACGGCGCGGAGGAGCGGCAGCACCCGAGCCCTTCGCTGCTTTGCCAAGGGTGCAGCGTCTGACGGGTGCTTTGGATGGAAAAATAACTGAGACCGCTGCTCGATCCCACTTGGATGAGGGATCTGCAGTGTCTTTAAAGCCACAGTTGGTCAAGACTTCAAAATAAGCCACGTTCTAATTAAAAAATTCCTCTCTGCAGCTCGCTCGCCGCTTCCAAGAAAAGTTCTTTCAATGCCTCTGCATTTAAGGAAAGTTGAACCATGCCCAGAGGGCTCCTGGGGGAGAGGAGGAAATCCCAGCTCCCCAGCCACTCACTCAATCTGTGTTATAAATCTAAATACAGGTACATATTTAAAACATGAATTCTAATTGTTATAAATCCTCAGCTCCCCGTGTTAAGGGCACACGCACTCGGCTCTCTGTCTGTGCACGGGTATGGGATGCACACACAGCCCAGGCAGCATCAGACAGGCACGAGTCGTCCCACCCCACATCTGCCCAATGCCACTGTGCACAAAATCCAAGCTTACACCCCCAGCAGCACCCAGCACAGCAAAACCACCTCCCTTCCGAGCTGCGCTTGCCCTGGTTAATCCCAGCTGACTCCTCAAAAACCCTGCTGAGGTGAAGTGACTCCAAAGCACGATTTTTTTGGGCAGATGAGGAACATTTCGCCTGCCCTCCATCCATTTTTGGTGGGCGAAGGGCAGAGGTGAAGCTGGAGCAGATGGCTCGCACAGATCCTGGTGGGAACACACGGCTGGGAGCTGCAGCTCCAGCGTCGGATGATGGAGAAACACCGGCACCAGGACATTTCCTACCCCCATCCCAGTGCATCGGGTCCTCCAAGGAGCTCAAAGCACAGCTGAGAGGTGTTGTGACTGCGGAGAGAATCACAGAATCCCAGACCATCAGGGATTGGAAGGGACCTCCAAAGCTCATCCAGTCCAATCCCCCTGCCGGAGCAGGAACACCCAGATGAGGTTACACAGGAAGGCGTCCAGGCGGGTTTTGAATGTCTGCAGAGAAGGAGACTCCACAACCTCTCTGGGCAGCCTGGGCCAGGGCTCTGTCACCCTCACTGAGAAGAAGTTTCTTCTCCAATTGAAGTGGAACCTCCTGTGTTCCAGTTTGTGTCTGTTACCCCTTGTCCTATCATTGTTTGTCACCGAGAAGAGCCTGGCTCCATCCTCGTGACGCTCACCCTTTAAATATTTCTAACCATGAATGAGGTCTCCCCTCAGTCTCCTCTTCTGCAAACTAAAGAGCCCCAGCTCCCTCAGCCGCTCCTCAGAAGGGAGATGCTCCACTCCCTCCATCATCTTTGTAGCCCTACGCTGGACTCTCTCCAGCAGTTCCTGTCCTTCTTGAACTGAGGGCCCAGAACCTGGACACAATATTCCAGATGCGGTCTCACCAGAGCCGCCACCGAAGGGTTTCAGGCGGTCGCTGGATGGCTGGGACACTTGTGTGAAGATGGGGACGTCTCGGACATGGAGGGCACCTTTCACAACCTGAGCTGATCTCTTTACCACTGCCACCGGTTGCCTCTTTGAGCCAATTGGATCAATACATTGAATTGGTG
>NW_010157860.1:0-858 GCF_000695765.1 Mesitornis unicolor
CTTAAAGAGTCGTCTCGGAGTCCTGTGGTCGATGGGATGGGGACATGGCCCTGGGAGGTGTTGAAGAGGATGGGCTGTTCTGCGTTGGGCTGGGCTAATGGCACTGGGAGGGTTTGGGCTGGGCTTAGCTAATGGCACTGGGAGGGTTTGGGGGGTTTGGGCTGGGCTGGGCTAAGCTGGGCTAATGACCCTAGGTGGGGTTGTCAGGGATTTTCTGGGTTGGGCTGTTCTGGGCAAGGCTAATGGCCCTGGGAGGGACTGTGACCATCTTCATTGGGGTATTGAGGGGACCATGACCATTGTGTGTGGGAAGTAATTTGTTAAAGCATTAGGGTATAGAAACTTGGCTAAGGTCTTGAAATAAGTTTTATAAGATGTGGTGCTTTGGAACATAAAGAGGATGAGGATCTTACGAAAAATCGGTAAAACCCTAATTGGTAATGGGGGTACAGTGAAAAGCGAAAGAATTCGCATTGTATATAGAAAAGAAAAAAAGAGGCGGGGGGATTGAGATGGAGTTGGTAACTTCTAGGGTATTTGTGAAGACCTGTCAAGGCTTGGAAGATTTCTACATTCACAGACAGAGGTAAATCTCAAAGACAGAAAGGGGGGGGGGGTTCAAAGCCCAGACACAAGCAGAACATCCTTGAAGATAAGGAACTAATGAGCTGACACAGCTGCAAGAAACCTTAAGCTTAAATCACGACTAGTTACACAGAGACAATAAAGGTAAAAAGTTTACAATGATGAAGACAATAAGCCTTCATCCTGAAGACTAAGAGCCTTCATCCCTGCAACCCTCAACGACCACCCCAGGATTTTAGTGTGCATCCGACAATGGGCAGAAACTTCTGTTAA
>NW_010157861.1:0-302 GCF_000695765.1 Mesitornis unicolor
TTTGTTCTCTTATGTTCTGTGCTTCGCTATCCCAACCACGTTTGCCTCCAGTTTTCATGGCTGTTTGTACGAGACCTCTCTTAAATGGAAACAATCAAGCTCTTCTCCCACACCAAAGATGCTAGGACAGAAGACTGTTCTGGCTCTTCTCTTTTCTATTAAGCCAATTTGTAGACCCACAAAGCTTTTGGTTCTAGGCTTCTTTGCTTCCCGGAGAAGCCATTGTTTGCCACCAGGCATTCTCTGGAGCTGCCCAGAGCCTGGTATCAATATGGCAAACGGTCGACTCTAAATCACAGAAC
>NW_010157862.1:0-6167 GCF_000695765.1 Mesitornis unicolor
ATAAAAAGTGTTTTAAATAACTTTATCAAAAGCGTTTCTGAGGGAGTTTAGCAGCTTTCGAGTCACCATATGGGGTGGCTTTGCTGCAGCCCAAAATGCAGTGACCATACATCAGAGGAATTCCACTCTCTGGATCTTTGGCTTTGTGGTTTCATGAGACCCTTCCCTATGGCTGGCCTGCTGGAACAAAGCTGGACAATGTTTGTTGGTTCACTGCGGAACCCCAGGAAGGCCAAGCCTGCTTGGATCCCTTCGAATCTCTTGCAACACATGGAGTTCATTAAGTGTGTTTTGACTTCAAATGTGCCGCAGCGGTTTCTTTTCACGTGCACTCAGGTGCAGGTAATGAGATCAATGTTTAATGCAGGCTGACATGCAAATTCAGACCAGTGGCACACATGAAAAGATTCCTGGCTTGAATTAGCAAAATGAAAGATCCATTGAAATGTATTAAAAATGCCTAAAAGTATTGGTTTTAATATGACTTCAAAGCCTAGAAAATCTGTGCTGCCTGCCTGAGGGGAGCAGAAATGGCCATGTTAGAGAAGAACATGGAGCATCCCCAGGGAAATGGGGCTTCCCTGGAATCTCCCTGAATATAAATAGCTCTTTTTTTTTTTTCTCCCTGGTTGGTTGCCTTGGATTTCCATCCTAGGATCCCCAAATCCCAAGTGCTGGAGAGGCTTTGGGTGGGCTTACTGCAGATCTGTCTGCTTCTGGGCTGCTCAGACGCTGCCTGGTAGAGTTAACCCTGCCCTGTCCATCTGTCCTGCCCACCCTAGCTTGGCAGCAATATCCTCATGAAATGGCTGCCCCAGATTTTGAGCAGGGAAATCACCCCAACCTCATCCTTGAGAATTGCCAAGAAGATTGTGCTGTGCTGGACATGCTGGAGGACAGAGCCGTGGTGCAGAGCCTGCTGAGGAAGGGAAAAAAAAGATCTTTTAATTGGCCATGCTGCTCCGCTCCATCTCGAGTGATGTGGAAGACCAGGATAAAATCACCCCCAACACCTTGCCATCCTCTACCATGAAGATTTGACAGCAGCTTTTGCTAAATCATAGAGTCACAGAATGATTTGGGCTGGAAGGGACCTTAAAGCTTCCCCAGTCCAAGCCCTGCCATGGGCAGGGACACCTCCACCAGCCCAGGCTGCTCAAAGCCCCGTCCAACCTGGCCTTGGACACTGCCAGGGAGGGGGCATCACAGCTTCTCTGGGCAACCTGGGCCAGTGTCTCACCACCCTCGCAATAAAGAATTTCTTCCTAATGTCTAATCTAAATCTCCTCTATTTCAGTTGGTAACTATTACCCCTTATGGTATCACTCCATGCCCTTGTAAACAGACCCTCCCCAGCTTTCCTTTAGCCCCTTCAGGTACTGGAAGGCTGCAATAAGGTCTTCCCAGAGCCTTCTCTTCTCCAGCTGAACAACCAGAACTCTCTCAGCCTGTCTCCATAGCAGAGGAGCTCCAACCCCAATCATCTCTGTAGCCTCCTCTGGACTCACTCTAACAGGTCCATGTTCTTCTTATATTAGGTGTCCCAGAGCTTGATGCATGCTGCAGGTGGAGTCCTACAAGAGTGGAGTAGAGGGGGAGAATCCCCTCTCTCATCCTAAATGTCCTTCTCCTGGTGCCACCTGAAGCCAGGGTTTTTCTGTCACGGGGTTTCATTGACCCAGAGCATTCCCCCCCACAATATAACTCAAAATCCCTTCAGCAGCCATGGATGCTCAGGTAATTAATGGTGGCCAAGACTTCATCTGGTACCAGCACTGGACCAGGCAAGCTGCCTGCCCCTGACACAGCTGCCTCCACTGGTGGGGACCTCAGTGCAACCCGCCTTGTCACCTCCCCATCATTACTGCGTGGAGCAGACTCCTTCACCACCTTCCTGGGGCTTCTGCCCTCTTCCCAAGGCTGTTTTGAGAGGGTGTTGAAGCCCCCTTGTTGGAGGGTGTGGGGAGGGTTGTTCTGGCTCTGACCAGCACCAGACTGGGGAGGAAGAGACTTTGCATGAGGCTCATAAAGCTAGCATGGCTGTGAGAGCCATGCACAGTGGCAGTGGGGTGCACCCCTGTGAGCAGGAAGGGGGGCAGCCAGAGAGAGGGCGGGCTCAGCCCACCGAAGAGATGAGCACATCCTCCAGGACAAGCTCCAGCAAAGGAGCAAGGTGCGATCCGGTGCCTTTGTACCCCTAGCAAAGGCATCACGGCTGAGCTGGCGGAGGGAGGGGGGACTGGGGGGGGCTTCTGCTCTGCTGTGGACATTCCTCTCCCTTCCTCTGTGCTGCAGGAAATCTGCGCTTCCTCCCTTCCCAGTGCTGCGTCCCGCTCAATCGCTACCAGATGTGGGTCCCATGCGCTTCTCATTAGCCCGGCAGGCTCCAGTGCTGCCTTCCGCAGGCTGGCAGGCTGGGGCCTGCAAGGGTGGGCTTTTGGGGAACCCGGCGCAGACATCTGAGCTGGCATGTGTGCCATGAGGTAGCTGGTCTTGGCCTGCGCAGGGGTCTCCCTGCCTTTGTGCTGGGCTGGGATGTGGCACTGGCGGAGGGTGAGCTCACTGTGGTGGAGGGAGCTGGAGCTGGCGGACAGGACAGCTGGGGTGTGGGCTCAAGTTGGGTTGAGGGACTTACTAACGAGGGGACAGTGTCCACAGTGGTGCCACAAAGCAGATTGGGTGGCACAGGATGGGTGGAGGAAGCATGGGTCCTTCCCACGCTCCTGTTAGCACCCAGGAGGAGACCACAGCAGCTGGTTCCAGGGGCTTGAGAGCAGAAACAAGCCTGCAGTTGGCTTATGATGTCCAGGAAGAGCCTTAACCTGGCCTGGATGGAGCTACAGATGGACAAATGGAGTGAGAAAGCTCCTTCTGTTCCTCCTCACCCTCTCACCTCTACCACGGAGCTCACCTGGGAAAGAGAGGCTGGCAAAGAGCCCAACGGGACCTGCACATGGTTCCACCACATCATCCCGCTCCAGCTGCTGTTGGCCTATGTGCACAGAGCGATGTGCCCTGCCAGGCACCTGAAGCCACATTGGGGTGCTACTGGCCACGGGGCTTTGTACCAGGAGAGTGGGATGCTCCTTGCCTTGACACAGAGGGACTCAGGAGCTGATCCTGGCCTGCTGCTTCTTCTTGAGCCCTGAAATCAACCATGGGGCTTTCCTTATGCTGCTGATGCAGAGATGGGTGGTGAGAAGCAGGAGAACAAGCACACGTCATGGGATGGAGCCCATGCCCTGGCATGGGATGTACAGGGACATCCAGAGGGCCAAAGGACTCTGTTTCCCACCAAAGCCACTCGCCCCTGAGTGAGAAGCCATATGAGGCTTCTTGCACTCACCTGCAGGGAAAGTATCTCCCACCTTTGCAAAGGTATCCACTGCCCATTTAGCGAAGGGAGGCTTGGATGTTACCTTCCCCCAGAGAGCAGGTATGCATGCTCAGAAATGCTGGAAGACAGCATTTTTATGGTCTCGCTGGACCCCGACTCAAGCAGAGGTGGCAACAGGAGCATGGTGCCCACGTGGATGGCATAGGACAGCTCATTTTTGCAACTGTGTCCCATTGCAATTAGTAATAATCTTCCAGAGAAACCTGAGCTCAAAGCCATCTGCAGGAGATAGCTGCCTGAGCCCGGAGTTTCCATAGGAGAGCTGCCATGTCACCACGGCTCTGAGTCACCGCTCTGCAGCCGGGAGCTCTCCCCACAGCTGCCCAGCCTTCGGCGAGCGTGGTTTCACTGAGCAACCAGCTGTCACCAAAAGAGGTTGATGCTTGGTGGCCTCTGTACCGAATGTGGCTTCACTGCTCTTACCGTGGGGCAGGGGACAAAGCAGCATCATCTGGGGCTGGGGCCAGGAACTGGTGAGCATCTCACTGATGGCTCTGCTCTGTGCGGCATGGCTATGGCTTAGGACAGCTGTGCTGAAGCCTGTGATTCGACAGCAGCTCAGCCCAAGCCAGAGAGCACCCAGTCAGTCCCTGATTGGTGCCTGAGCTGGGCAGCAAAATCCCTCTCCAGGACTGGGTTGAGGTAGCTCCTCTCCTTGGGGCCAGATTCTATTCTTCTCACCGGGCTTGGTTTTGGGTGGCTTCCCTGAGTCTCCTCCAGCTCCTCTTTGGACCCTCCAAGAGTTGCACCAGCCCTCTGCACCCCTGGGGACGGGGCTCCAGCACCAGATCCCCATCCCCATCCTGCACTGGGTGCATGGTCACGCACAGCAGCAACTTTGCTGCCCATCCTCAACCTCCATCCCTCCTCTTTTGGGCCACTTTAACCTTGTGTCTGACCTCAGCCTTGTGCACACTCGTCCTCTGGATGAGGGGAGCATGTGGCCGGGACCATGGGAGCCTTACAGCCGTGGGCTCACCAGATTTATTCCAATTTAAACACTGTGGAGTAAATGTGTTTCCCCTGCTCTGGCCTCTGGAGCTGAAATATCTGAACGGGAATTTCACCCTTGAGCTGCAGCTAAAATAAGATCTGGATTGAGGAAGTCGCTGGCTCTCGGTGGTGCCGGGTGAAACTTCTATGCTCCCTTCTCAGCCGGCTGCTGACATAACCAGCAGAGCAAGGGCTACCGAGCTGGAAAAGCTGGGTTTGACCTGCCGGGAGGAGCATGCATAGTTGGAAACATGTTGGAAAACGTGGCTGGGCTTTGATTGTCCGAGCTGAGCATCTGAGCATCTGTTGGGACTTGAAGGAGATGCTACGCGTGCGTGCCCTGGCTGTACATCCTTCCCAGGAGGAGATGTGGGTGCTCGGTCAGGGCAAATTCATGTTTGTTGTGGCTCAGCAGCCCAGGAGTTCCTCATGTATCCACTCCCCGCAGGGCAGAGGGGTTATCAGAAGAGCTGTTTGACGCAAGATGACAGGTCTACACCGCCCCATGGACAACTCATGCAGCCAATCCTGGGCTTGCTCTGAGCAAGGGACGGGAGCAGCGTCCCCTGCATGCTGCTGGAGGGGCTCCCAGCTGGCTGGCACGGATGCTCTTGCTCACTGTCAGGTGCTCCACAGCTAGGAGGGAGACGGGATGTGAGAGAAGTGGTGGGCCATGAGCTGCAAGGGGCGAAAATGATGCAAAGGATGCAAGGGCTGCAAGGGCTGCAGTGGGGTGCAAGGGGTACAGAGAGCTGCAAGGGTCCTGTCTTCTGGGCTAAGGGCTACCTTAGGGGGACAGCTTGTTGTGTCCCTGCAGCCATTTCGTAAGCAGGTGAAAGCTTCAGGCCACTCTCCCTTCCCCTGCAGATATTTTCAGGGTCTTCAAACATCCTAGGGGAACCAAATCCCCATCCCACTGCAGTGGCTGCTGCTCCCCACCTGCAGACAAGGCTGCAATTCAGCCCTGCACCCCGACCTGCTGCCCCTGCATCCCCTGCTGCTCTGCAGGAGGAGCGCGGCCAGCCCCTAGCAGCAGCCAAGGCCGATCATGTGGTTCCTAATGAAATCCAGACCCTGGCAGAGAGATGATATTGCGCTGTGATTTGTGCTCCCATACAGACTAAACAAGGCTGGGAGCATCACAGCGCGCAGCTGGGCTGGTGCAGGCATGGGGATAAATCAGGTAGCAGCAGTGCGGCTGCCTCTGCCCATCTTCTGGCCCATTATTCTTCCTTTCCCACTTAAAGTGCCTGGACGCTCATGCTTTCCGTAATTAAAAAGTAGGGATTTCTTCAAAATGATTCTGGAGAGAGCTTCCAGAGGATAAAATAAACTCAGGCTCTTGGATCTGCTCAGAGGTGGCTCTATGTGCTGGAAATACTTTTGCAGCCTCAAAACTGCTGCAGCTGCCGAGCTTTGTCTCTTTGCTCTGTGCAGTTCATTACTGCCAGGGACTAATTGGTACCCTGGATTGCATGCAAGCACTTCCACTACTCCATTGGGTGAGGGAGTCTTAAAATGACGCCACATCGGTTTCGCTTGGCATGCAGCCCGGGGAGGTGTTGCACACAGACCCGCTGCCTCACAAGCAGGGGGCTCCAGCTGCAACCGCCTCCCCAAAACAGCACATTCCTGTGCACCCCATCCTTTGGGCTGGAGGGTTGAGGGGCTGCAGAGGGTCCCCTCGAAACCCTGAGGAGCCAAGGGCACATCTTTGGTTGGAAGGCCCGGCTGGGGCAGAGGAGTGTGGCCGTGGCTCTTTTCCAGCCCCCGGTGA
>NW_010157862.1:6317-6551 GCF_000695765.1 Mesitornis unicolor
ACCCAGGTCCTCAGGGAGGTGCCCAGTGTGGTGCTTGTTGGAATCAACATTGCCAAGACCTGGTTGGTGCAGGGAGGTGCCCGAATGGCACTGCCACATGGCTGGCAGCGACCAAGGTAGCACCTGGGTGCTGTGGGCTGGGGGCAGGCTCAGCCCAGCCAGGCCATCCTCACCTTCAGCTACTGGAGCTTATATAAATTATTATACACACATATATATGCATATATATATTTT
>NW_010157863.1:0-29976 GCF_000695765.1 Mesitornis unicolor
CCTCCCAGCTTGGTGTCATCAGCAAACTTGTCAAAATTGTAATGAGGAAAATAAAGTATAAGGTAAATTTAAGCATTATTCCTGAGTAACTGCAGTGTGCATCAGGGCCCTATGATCCAGCTTTGTGGCTTGCTGCATTCCAAAACTGCTGATCCCTGGCTCAGGGCCCACCTTATACTTAAACCAGAATACCATGTTTGTCTTTCAGCTGCTGCCATTTGTCATGGCCCAATAAACACAGCTAACTCTCTCATAGCAACCGCTGCTAAAATGGTAGAGCCAAGCCGCAAGGTGAAAGAAAAGTAGATATTGAATACAGTATTTTATGGAACATAAGATGACGATTGTTTATTAAAAGAAATCTTGATGCCTGTTTTTTAGAGAAAACCACTCTGAAGGTTTGGCACTTGGACCACAAGTGACTGTGGCCTTACACGCGATCTCGTCATTTGTGTACGGAGACTCATCTCTTGGGAGACCCCAAAACAGATCAAGGTATTGATCTAAATGTTTGACACATGCTTTGGAGAAACCCTGGACTGCTCCATACTTAGAAAAATCCATGTATTCTTTCAGGCTTAAGGAAGAATAAACTCTTTTTGTTCCCTTCCTTCTAAGCTTCCCAGACAGAGGTTTTGGGTCAGTAGACTAATATAAAACAATTGTAAATACCTATTACTAAAGATCTCTCTCTCATATGCACAAATGCACACAAACAGAGAGCAGTGAATGGAAAAACCTGTCAACTTCAGTGACACAAAAGAAGCCACTATGGACCCTATTCCACATCCTTATGGTCTCTTATTGCCCACGTGGCTCCACAAACCTGCAGCAAGTCCAAGGGAACCACAAACTAGAAGAGAGAAAACATACACACATACATACGAAGTGTTTCCATGGGGAGAGTCACACTTACTACTACACTCAGGATCTTAAGCTGACAGTTTTACCACTTCAAGAAGGACAAGCTTTCTCTTATCACCTAGTAATGACTAGAAGAAATGTTAAACCCTTCAAAAAGCAGTTTTTCCTCAAGTAGCACTGCCTGCCTGACAGGTTTCTCTAGTCACACAAATTTTACTATGGATCTGTTCTTAAAAGTCTTGAACTTTGAAAAATTCTCTGAAATTTTTGTCACATCAAGTGAATAAACTCAGTTCCTTCTCCAGTAGCAGCATAGGTAATCTCCACACAAACATTCCTTTTCCGGTAACTTAACATTTACCTTGATTAGTTAAGGAGTAGAAGTGGGCTAAATCTGCAGGGCTTGTAGTCACTCCACTTCAAAGATCACACATTTACAATTATAGCATATATTCCTATAAACTGACATAGCAGGGGCACACCACAGCATTCTGTCCTAGTTTCAGGCTCCAAATAGCGTGGATAGAGTAATTCACATCCCATGACTGAGACTTGGGTAGCAACGACAAAATGCACATCCAAAAAGAAAGGATGCAATGTCTAAGCAAGATGTACACAGCAAAAGCTGACTGGGTCACATCTGAAACAGTCAGCCAAAAGCTTCTAAGGTTCTATAAGCACAGCTGCTTTCTGAATTACAAGTTAACATACCCCCACAGAGGAGCTGATGTTACCTCCATCACTTCCACTGCTCATTTCCCTGATCCTCATCACCTTACTTCCTCCAGGACTGTCAGATAGTCTCTTCTCTTCTGTGCATCGCCAATACCTGGCTTGTGTCATGTAACCCAGGACAAGAACAGATGTATGGTTAGCTACCACTAGCATAATAAAAGCCCTCTTATGTTTATTTTGGCCTGCACAGGCACCCCTCTCGTTTTCAGACAGAGCATGCAGAAAAAGCATAACAATGGTTGCTGCTCTACAGTCTCTGCCCTCTGGAGACGTCTGGGGTGGAGAAACTACACCAACTACTGTGAAGTGTCTCAGACAAACAGTAGTAAAGCCACTAAAGAGCACTCCCATTCACTTCTACCACAGCGCACGGGCAAGGAAGCAACATCTGTTTGTTAATGATATATGGGGCAACAAGCTTTCAGAACACACATTCATGCCTTTGCATAGCCACTACCAGAGAAAAGCTCATTTGTAAGAATCACCACCAGACACCAAGAATAATCTAGTGGTAACATTCACATTTCACCCCTTTGGTTTGGAAAGAATAGCAGATAAGTCTCTTGATCCCACTTGATCTCTTCACCATCCCTTTAATAAATATGATAAGCTTTTCTCTGGAAAAGACAAGGAGTTTAAAGTTTCCACTTAAAAAAAAAATCAAAATAACAAGAAAGATTAAATGATAGCTAAATGCATACAATCACAGATGGAATCAAGAAATGGGATTAATTAATACAGAAATACAAAATGAGACTTTGCTTTTATTAGAGGCAATGCTGGGTGTCTGTTACGGTTCTTGTAGATACATGTCATTACACACCTAATGAAGTATTTTAACTGTTTCCTGAATGCTGCTCTATAATATGTATCACAAAAGATATTTCATATATCTAGCAATTTCTATGCATTATTTGTTCAGGTAATGTTGAATGGCAAGGACGTCAAAGAGTTGTTTAACAGCTACCTTGTAATGTTTAAAAAAATATGTAAGTGTCAGCATGTTAATTTATGAAGCATTCTGGACTAATCTGCTGACACAGAGCCTTGCTAACTTCAATCCAACTTTACTCTTTTGGAATGAGTTTATTCGGTTTCCAGTGCCAAAATGGGCTTTAACTTTAAACCAAACAAGGCATCATCTTGATAGAGTTAGAGGTCACATTTGACTGTAGCTATTGAAGGGAGCAGAAGCACTAATGAGCAAACGAGCTGAAAAGAAAACCAATGCCTTCCTCACAGGCAGCTTTAAGGTTCCCCATCAGCCTCTACAGGCTGTCAGAACAGAAAGGCAAACCCTTTTCCACACACAACAGAAAAACACATCCTCTCAGAAAACATTCAACTCTCATAAACGTAATTGAACATGAAATGTGAAAAATGCTTTGCAACATTCTTTTTGGCTAGGAACCGTAATTGAATATGAGCTGAGATTATATTAGGCTCACAAGGAATAACGTAAAAGACAACAAATTCCTTCCCCAGTCACAACAATATCTAACCCCTGCAAAATAGACAAAGGCACTGTAGAAATACTGTGACAAAAGCAGCACTTCAGGTAACCAGTGCACTAATCAGAATCTTAGCAACACGGATTGAAAGTCAACAGACACATGTCAGTTCACAAACAAGTTATAAACACAAGTTTTCAAAATGGTGAACAGTGCTTCAATACCTTAATGCAAATTAAACATCCCATTCCATTCAAAATGCTTTTTAGACTTTTTTTTTGAAACACCAGTCATTATTTTTATGCATGACCCCAACTCCTCCTTTACATTTTTTGAAAATTAAAAGGAAAACAAGAAAAATTGGTGCACAAATTTCAGGTAAGATGACAACTCAAAACAAGCATATCTGTAATTAGTGAAACAAGTTTTTAAAAACAGAAGATTCCAGTTTCTACTTTCAACTTGCTTAGAAGTTTATGAAACAGTTCTGAAATATACCATTTCAGTAAAAAAATTACTTTTTACTTGTTTCCTTGTTGGTTTAGATCAGGTCCTTTACGTAAGCTTTAAAAGGCTCCAAGACACGTACTACCCACTTGCTAAGTAGGAAGATTCTTGGAGAAGGTGAGTAGGCTTAAGTCTTCACTTTCTGCAGTATATTCAGTACAAATGTATCACCCTCAAAAGACTTAGGAGAAGGGGAAAAAAAAATACAAGACGGGACATTCCTGGCTCATTCCTGAGCCTGCAGACAGAAAATCCAAGAAGATGCTTATCAGCTGCTTTTTGCTACTCAGAACATAAACAGCAGGGAAAAGTACCAGAGCTATGTCAAAATTATAACCAAAAGTTTAAAATGAGAGGACAGTCGAGCCAAGTCACTGTTTCGAAACAACTATGGGGCGGGTGGGGAGGAGTTGCAGCAATGTCCTTCTGCACCTCACACGTATTTCCAGCCTAGAAATTTCTAACGCCTGGGAGAGGGGTCCAGTACCAGACCCCCACTCCTCCTCTCCTTGCCAGGTACATGAGAAGAATACCAGAGCTGTTTGTCATACCAGTCAGCAAAAGGAAAGAGGATTTATCCTTTGCCAGGAAAATTTAAGAGGACTGCTAATTTATCAGACATCCACTAAGCAAGAGCTGATATGAAAAGCTCACTGGGATCCAAGTTATTAACCATTCCTGAAACCTTGACTGTGCTATTAGGAAAAACTTCTAACTGTACATAAACTCACATCTTATTGCTTTGGGAAACTCTTTTAAAATAAGTAGCAGCCCAGAGAGGTTGTGGAGTCTCCTTCTCTGGAGACATTCAAAACCCGCCTGGACGCCTTCCTGTGTAACCTCATCTAGGTGTTCCTGCTCCGGCAGGGGGATTGGACTGGATGATCTTTTGAGGTCCCTTCCAATCCCTAACATTCTGTGATTCTGTGATAAGAAGATTTTCCCATATACCCATGAGTTTTGAAATAGAAAACAGGAGATGCAGAAGGGAATACTCTGGCCTTTCACCTCTGGAGAGCCAGTTTAAGTACACACTGTTCCACACGTGCAAGTGATTTTCAAGCTCTATTTAGTGTCCTAGGCTGTTAATGTCTAAACTTCACGAACAGTGGCCTAGTCTAGTACAGTTATCATGACAGAGACTAAGCTCCGAAATAGGACAGGAGGTTTATGGCTTAAAATGCACTCTCTGAAGAGGTTTTTTCATTTCTACCTCTACCAGGGTTTATTCTAGTTCCTCAACCTGCAACAGAGCATTCCATGAGTTTACAGAAGGGCAAATTGGTGTTAAACATTTGCTACTTATGTTTTTCAACTCTTAGTCTGTCAAACTGTCAGGAAAACAACATTTCCTTCCATCAAGACAGGGATGTGCTGGGAATGAAAATAGACAACTGACATCCAAAATACTCTGACATGAGTTAGGAAGCATGCCTTTTACTGACACCAGGGGGAAATGTCACCGTGCTATGGCATAGAGGTTTGACTGTCCAAAGCTAGTGAGGTAGCACGGTATGAAATGATGAATTTGTACACCACACTGCTACTCTGATACCTAATTTATGCCCCCACCCCCCAAATCTCAAAAACTTGAGTGATATTAAGAAATTTCACACAGCTTACCCCACCTCTGGTTCAGTTAAAAAAAAAAAAAAAGGCACAGTGGCTGTACTTTTTCAGATTGTTTTGGGTAGAAAGATAATATAGCAATAGCCTGCTTCAAACATGATGGCTAGTCATACAACAGACAAAAGACTGTATTGTGATTCTGAGAACACTACTTTTAAATTCACAGCATATCCATTAAATCAGAAGATCACAGAACACAGAATCACAGAACATTAGGGATTGGAAGGGACGTCAAAAGATCATCTAGTCCAATCCCCAAGATGTGTATGTGCAGGTGAGAAAAGTTGTAGCACCAATGATCTTACAGTATAACAAAAGAAGACAAGCTATTAAAAAGCAATTGTTTTCTTATATGGAAGCTTCAGTGGAACAACAAAAAGAAAAAACCCAACTTGATATGTCATACATATTTACAAAAATCTATTTACATTGCTAGAACAATTTTGAAAGCCAGACTGGTGAGCAGGGAGTGCTACAGCTAGATATGTAGTATGAAATCTGTACTGTCATTATCTTAGAAGAGTAATCTTACTTAGTTTCATATAGTTTCATTACAATTAATCTTTAATCTCAATATTTGCTTATTTAGAAGCTGCGAAGTATGTCTAGCAAAGCCTATCCCAGGATGGTATTCTTGTATTAAGATGCCTTAAAACCAGACAGAGGACAAGAAAATAGCCTTTACTTCACTGACGAGAACATACATTTATTAAGTGAATAAAATGCTCTAGCCTCAATCCAGCTCAGCTGGTCATCTTGGTCTGGTACGTTCAAACAGAAAGGTTTTAGGAAGACAAAAATGTACACAGTCACTGAACAAAACAGCCTTATGTCACAAGCATCAATTCAGTATTGCCTTTAAAATAATATTCTTTGAGAGTTATAGGGAGGTAAAAAGTGTAAATAGACTTAAAGCTCAACCTGTGATACATGAATAAACCAGGATCTAGCAATTGGTGTCTGAAACAACAGCACCTTGGAGAGCAAGACACCTTTCCAGGAAACCAGGCAGAAAAAGTAATCTTTCATCCAGAGCTCTGTCTCACATAAGCATATGACTTTCACTGCAATTAAAAGCAATCCCCTGCCTGAAAGAAGGTTAAGCCTGTTCTCCCCCTACATGTAACTAACAAGATCAGGTGGGACATATGACCACATCTCAGTATAGTAGACACAAACAAACTTTACAGACACTTAAGCAATCCCAAATTACTTTCACCAACTAACAGCTGTCCATAATCAATCACCTCATCGTTACTTCACCAGTAGTTAAAACACTTTGCAGGATCTGAAATTAACAAGATTTCTAAAATAAAGAAAGAAATGTAAGCCTACATATTATGATATAAGCTATTAACTTACTAATAGGAATTCCAAAGAAACCTCGCAAGTGAGCAAGTTATAATACAAGTATCTGACCTTTGACACTGGAAACTCAGTCTGATCATGGGTTTGACCAAAATTCATCTATTTCTGAATCTTTTTCTATTGAAGTGCACTGAAGGATTCACTATTTGAGATTGCCAGTACTCAGTGAAAAAGAAAATGTGAATTACACATGAAGGAAGTTTTTAAATGTGCTAATCTAGTGTGCTACATGATCCCAGCTACAAATCAAAAGACATCACAGTATTCACTGGGAAAAGAGGGGAGGGAAGGATACCAAACACAAAAGTGTTTTCACTTAAAACAGGTGTCAGGGAGGAAGAGAAAAGGTAAGAAAATGAAGTACTACTCAGTGGTAAATTATGGCCTTGAACACACAATGTAATCTGGCAGGATGAACCCCACAGAGCCTCAATATATTAAGGGCACATATTGAATCAACCTCAGAACATATCAGAGTATATACACTGCTCACTATCAATAAGGTTTTTTCTCAGCTTCAAAATGTACAAAATATTTAAACTACCAAGACTGATACACCCTGAACTAGCTATCTGCCCTGCCTTATTTCTTTAAATGTGCCTATCTTCCTTCACAACCCTAACGTAAGCCCCCACAAGCTCTTGACAAGTGTCACACTGCAAGCTCTTTGTGGTACAGATGTTTTCTGATCGTGTTTTTTGAAACAGTTACCACTATTTATTTATTCAAATCAGGTCTATCAAGTATATTTTAATGGTAAAGAAGCTCTTTGAAATATTCTGGACAAGAAAACAAATAGAAACCTCATGATGAACACTACTACCTACTAGCAAGATGCAAATAAAAGGGCAAACACCAGAAAAAAAGATTCTGAGGCTAACCTTCATAGTGCAAACAGTCAAACAAACAAAACCCACATCACTAAAAAAAAATCACAGCTCCCACTAAAACTCAGGATATCTTACTGACAAGGACTTCAATTATATAGACATCAGCAGCAGACACAGGTAAAGACATTCAACAGGTCAGAGTAAGAGGTGAAAGGCAATTTCACATTGAAATCTACAGATAAACAAATTACCCATATCAGAAATTATATGAATGGCATGAATCCTGCATTTTGTTCTTCAATCTCACTGCTCACTCTTGTTCATCAAAGACTCTTCTAAGCAGGCCACAAACAGTAAGAAGGAAAAGCATATGGAGTGAACAAAAGCAAGTTGTTACACCAAAAAATATATAAGCTTATGAGTTTTTATCCTTTCCAAGCTCTCACTAACTTACTGTTGACTCATCTGTGAGGAAAAAAATAAAAATAAAAATCCTGTCTGATGAGAGCTGTGGACACTAACTTAGAATAGACCAAACTTTGGGCAAATAAATGCTGGAAGAACATTACCCATACACATGGTCACTTCTCTAATATCCTACATAAAGAGAACTGTAACAAAGTGAGTGAACATCTACACCAGGACTGAAAACTCCATCTCTTTTTGAAGAAAATGTAAAGGATATGGAAGTCAGAATAAAGTTGATCAAGCTGATGCAAGAAAACCAAAAGGAATGCAAAGTATTTATTCAGTAATACCAACATCCAATAGAAGGTATCTGCAACTACCTTTAAAAAAAGCTAAGATTTCTACTTCTCTTGAAGTGACATCACCAACTAATACTGCATTTCTCTTCCTCAGTATGAGAACTATGCATGACATCAGCCGAGATTTTTCAGGCCTTTAGAGCTGCTGCATGCCATGGTCTCAAGTGACTGTAGCTGAAAACCTCAGCTGAGGAGCTGGAAGGACTTTGTGGTGCAATAAACTATTACGTTACAAATAAGACAAGTTCTAAAACAAGAGCTTGAGAGGGAAATCTCCTTATCAACATTTCTGTTTACATGAAACAGAATCATGTACAAAGCCAGAGCAGTGCACTGCATAGCTGAAGCAAGCACCAGCAACATAATCAGCGTGATATCAAATGAGGAACAGGGCTGCTTTAAGAAACTCGGGTACTGCATCCTGCAGCTTACTGATTGTTGGGCTGAGTGAGACCCTGAAGCAGCAGATAAAGCTGATGTATTTGTTGTAAACTTTCCAGCATTCAGGCTTTATTTGTCCGAGCTTGATACTCCCTTTTGTGGGTGGAGAAGCCGAGGGACTGGCTGACGTCACCCAAAGAGCAGGGATAAAGTGCAGTGCCTGCAGCTGTGGGATGAGTAAAACTTCCTCAGAGGTGTACAAGGTCAGCTGCCCTCTCTGGCAGGTGCTCCACTGACAGCACCCTTCCTTGGGTCCTCACACAGACCAAAAGAAAAGAGAACAGCAATCAAGAAAAACCTATCCAGAATGCCTCAAAATGTTATTCTGCAAGGACCGGCACCCTGGGGATTCAGGCTCTCGGGAGGAATAGATTTTAACCAACCCCTAATCATAACCAGGGTATGTAGTCTTTCCATTCCCTTCTATTTATTACATTGATTAGTTATTGCAGACTTTTGCCTTTTCCTTTTCTAGAGCTCAGAGATGCAGATGAAGTTGTGAGTGGATTAGCAAGTAGCTGCTGGTTCTGAGGACGGCCAGCTGAATGCTAACAGTGTTTACAAGTTTTGTGTGGCGTGTTTCTGGGATTGCTGTATTGGTCTAAGATACTTTAATTGCATTTCTACTTATGCCTTAAAAATTAAATTCAGGTGCCTCGGTGGCAGAAACACTCTGGCATGATTCCATGTCTCCTTCTCTGGAGACATTCAAAACCCGCCTGGACGCCTTCCTGTGTAACCTCATCTAGGTGTTCCTGCTCCGGCAGGGGGATTGGACTGGATGATCTTTTGAGGTCCCTTCCAATCCCTAACGTTCTGTGATTCTGTGATGATTTCCCCATGCATTCAGTTGAGAAAATTAGTTTTGAGGCTACTAAAGGCCAGCCCCTACTTTTATCATTTTCATGACTATCCTCCGTGATCACTGGGGGATAAGACTACTTGGCAGCAGCTCCTCGTGTCTGGAAGTTTGTGCTTTGCAAACTGTGCCAACTTTACAAGCTTAACCTGGCTCTCATTTAATTAAATTAAGTTCTGGTTATTGGCAGCAAAGGCAACAGCACCTGTTCTCACATATGTAAAGGTTTTTACTTTCATGAATGTTAAATCGGTGAATTATTAGAAAGTTATCCAGTCCTGAATATGAAGGAGAGAGTTTTTTGGTGTTTTCTGCCATATTTAGAAACAGAAAATTTACCTTACCCCCTAATAAAGGGCAAGAATCCAAGCCTTCATTTCTTCATTAATTTCGAGCTGTTAATTGCAGTTTATTTGAGAAACTAGTTACTCAATGAATAAAGCATATAAAGCATTGTCAGCTACCCTGCTTCTACAGACCTAGATCTACTCAAAAGACAGGGCATGTGTTTTGATAATTTTTATATTTTGAAAAATATGTTCAATGCACATCAGACCAGAATTAGTTTTTCTGTTATTTTTGCTGCTTTTCAGAGCCTCAGACACACTGAGTGTGAGCCTCCAAATCACCAATGCCTTTTTTTTCAAAGCCCTACACTATGACTCAATATATACACTATGCCTGGTATTAAATAAATGACAAGAGCCTTGAAGGATGGGTACCGCTTGTGATGTTTTGCACTAAATATGTTTCTAAACAAGAGTCCGTAGGAAGTTTAAGGACCAACCTTTCATGTATTATACTAGTAAAAATTAATTTCATTTTAACACTTGCTCCAGATGTATATAAGCATAAAAGACTTTAATTATTTTAAACAGAAGTAAACCAAAATGCTGTTATTTGACTGTATGCTAGCTTCATAACAAATACTCTAGGACACAGCAAAACCTTTGGAGAAATAGGAGACCTACATATTGAATTAAAAAAAAAAAAAAGGAAAAAGAAAAAATCTCTGGATGTTTTGGGGCCTTCATTGCCTTTTATGGGCCTCTAGAAGAAAAAGTTTCCATTATCTCTAATGAAAAATATTCTAGTGGTGTCTGGTTTGTATTTTCTTTGTGTTTAGATTAAGTGCAATGAAGTTTAAAACTGCAATAACAAAGGATGTTACTATACATGTAGCTTTCTAAAGAATAAACAATTTTGCAATTGACACATACCTACCAAATGTCTCACAAGACACAAGACACCGGTTTCTAGCATATTACAGGAATGCTTAAACTCACATTTCATGTAGAAATATGAAATAAATATATATATATAGGGGAAAATGACATGTTTAAGTTTGCTTAGCTCAAGTTCAAAAATATTAATGATAGTTTTGTTTAAAATTACTACTTTTAGTGCGACAGCATACATTTAGAAGAGTCCCTAAATAAGTATTCATGTAGTACCCATGAAGCAACAGTGAATATTTTGCAAGATTCATATGCCTTGTATCTGGGGGCCTAGGTGTCCCTTTCATAAAAGGTATCACCAGGAGCCCGCTCATATTTGGCTTAACTGTCCTGACAAAAAAAAAGTTAGCCATTAAAATAATAAATAGAAATTATTTTTAAACACATTTTGAATAAAATAATTGGATAGGTATTAAGTTTGTTTGACTGTAGTCCTTGTTCAACAAAGGAAAGCTTTTACTAGGGCTTGTCAAGAGAGACAGACAACATAAAAGATCATCATCCACCTGTCTAAAGAACAGATGTCATCTCAAAAACTCATGTGCTATTTCCCAAGCAAGGCAATCCTCTTGACTACTTCAAGCAAATGCAAAAACCACAGATCATGATCACTGGAAGGGTAAGAAGAACAAGAGGGGACTAAAAATAGAGATATTGATATTCTATTAGGGTCACAAACAACAAGTTAGCTAGAAATAATGAAAACGTTTCTTGAAATCCTTGGAACTTCACATAGATGCAAATAAATTACATCAATGAAAATTATCGTAACTCTAGTCTTAGTGAAATGGAATTGTTTCAGTTTATTCTGACCAGAAGATAATATTTTGTGTTAAGTGTTTAGAGGAATGCAATCCTAGAATTTAATTCCTATTGAATAAACCATTATAGAAACAAAACTTCTGAGACTGAAGGAAATGGTGAAATATAATCAACCCTAGATTTAAGTTTGATTTTAATATAAACCTTTTCAGATCACAATGCAAGTATTTATATTAACTCAATTTTATATTTAGCCACTCTGGCTGCACACATTCATAACTCTTCTCAGAAAGCACAGAGCCTGAAGTATTTATGAGGGCATGTCATGATGAGCTTCACAAGTCTGTTAACAGATGCAGAGAAGTTTTCTTCAAAGTTTCATAGGATACATTGCCCTCACATGGCTAAATAGTTATTAAGTCTCTGACAACATCTGAATGCTCAACACATATCCTTATATTTATCCAAATCTGAGATTCTTAGGATACAAAATCAACAGGCGTCATACAGACATGTCCTGAAGAGCAAGGCAAAAATTTTCCCACAGCACCAGTAGAATCTACTTCATGAAGCACGAGAGAGCAAGTAACAAACACTACAACCATAATATGACCCACGTGTTCACAATACACGTTTCATGTGTCACTAGTAAATTCCTTAAGAAACAATATCAGATTATTGAAGTACCCACAATATCAATATTATACCTATGATATGGCGTGATCTTGCAATGCACAACCTGGTTCCTTTCTATAAAATGTAGGCTGCAATACTTCTGTCTGCTCCCCTTGCCCACGGGCAAAAGTCAGGATTTCCCCCTAAAATATTAAGGGGAGAAAAGAGCTGCTACCTGGTCATATTCCTCCTATTCCATCCTACTGATAGATCTCCAGCTCTTTCCATCACCCCAGGAAAAGCAGATGAGGGAAAGGATTATATGGGTGCAGGTAGCTCTGCATCCCAGAAGGCCTCAGCATGTAGAGCTCAGCACTCCCATCAAGGCTTTAAGACCCAACATACATGTCCCAGAAGCCTAGCAATAATCAATTCAGCTAACAAATAGGAAATAAAACTACCCCTTTCTCTCCTTGTTCCCACCAAATGATGGTAACCCCAAGCAACCATATAGTGGTATCACTGCAGCTGGTGACAATATGCTAAGAAAATCCAAGGAATTGTGCATTATTACCAGCAACACAGAGTGGGTTAGGTTCTACCAGCAGCACAGCTACAGAGAAATGTACCATCCTAGACAGATATGCTACTTTATAAGGCAGGATCATTCTCTCAGTACATCGCTGCAGTAAGCTGCAGACACAGCAGATGATTTGCTGTGACATGCAAAACTCATAATCTACTGAGTAACCTATATAAGGGTTATTGAAGCGAGCTTACTCTTGAGAGGGAACCAAGAATGACTGGGTTTGCCCATTTTGGGCATTAAAGCATCAACAGTCACATTCAAACGCCAGGAATTCTGCTGCAATTTGTCATTGCACGTATGTCCACAATGTACTAACCAAAGTCAGGAGCCATTCCAGGTTAAAGGGAGAAGTATGACCTACGCTTCTCTAATTGCAATAATGTAAGTGGTCTCAGGGCAGTTCATTTACACTTACATTTGAGAAACTGACAATTTTGGAGACTTCAGACTCAGAATTTATGAGCAACTTCCTTGTTTCATACTCAAACAGATTATTCAGGCACCTTAACACTTTGTGAAGCATGCAATAAACAAGTCCATTCTTTAGGAGGGTGAGGGGGTTAAAGCTTCCAGCTGGCCACAGGTACCTATTTGGAAAGTTTACTTGACTTGATAATAGCACATGCATTGCAGTTTGTTACAGTGAAATAAAAAAAAAGTTTACATGCTGGAATGCAGAAAAAAGCTCCCAAAACAAACCCATCTGACAGAGAGGTACAGCTGGAAAGAGGGGAGCATGACACTATTTTGATTATTTTTGCCTTTGTTTCAATACTAATACAGTGCAATATATATCAAAAAGAGTATTTTTATTTGACTTCTATGCTGATAGTGAGTGCTGTCACCTTCAGAGGCAGCAAGTCTGCCTGATTCACCGTAGCTGGGGATCAGAACATACTGGAGGTATACTAGGCAACACCAGAATTGAAGAACATCTCCGTAGCACGTTTTCCAGTCCTCCATACACTTAACTACTTTTAATAATTGAGAGGTAGCACTTGCTTTGTTTGTAGCAGAACTCATGGTAAGAAATTCTCTCCAATATCTTTTCTTACTTCATACATGGCACAGATCAGAGAACTGCTCTTGTAAGTAAGACTGTATTTTTTTTGTCCTTCACACTGGGATTTATGTACTTAAAAATAAGCAGCACATGTTATTTTAGATAAAATTAAAGAACTGTTCACATGGTGAGGTGGTACAAGAAGTCACCTGTTTGCAAATAAAGGCCTGCAAATGCAGAACAAGCTTTAGTAGCATTTAAGGTCATTCTCTCTCTAGAGGAGTCATTTTAAAACAGAGTTATGTTGCATTTCAGTTATTTTAACCATGGTGTAGAAGATTACCAACAAGAACAAAAAACAAAACAAAACGGAAAACAAACAAACGAAAAAACCAAACAAACAAAAAACAAACAAAAAAGAAAACCAACAAGCATAGAAAGATAAGCTTAGGGCTCTTTCTGTGAACATCACTGACATTGGTACCTTTCTGCAAGGTATGAATTGCACCACACAGATCACCTTGAAGGATCAGGGCCACTGTTATTTGAATGCAATGGAACTTGAAGCTAAGCACTTAAAGGAGTTCAGGGTCTGAATTAGACATGAATAAAGAGAAAAATGTTATTTTAGTATCATTAGCGTATTTATGGTATGCTTAGCAATACAATATGAGAGGCCAGGCTAGCAGAAAACATACTAACTGTAGTATTTATCCTTAAATATGGTAAGACCACAAGTGGCTTTCTATGTCGTCCAGTCAATGGCACACCATGCACATGAACATTAAGTAGCACAATTTCTTAACAGTTCTGTTCTTCTGCTGTTGCCTGGAGTTTTAAGGGAAAAACTTAACTTATTTTAAAGCAAATTACACAATGAAGCATGAGACAGAAGATTCAAAGAAAGTTACAGTAACTACAGGAATCAGAGTGGAAGCTATTTAATATACAAGTGTGAAGATAATTTCTATCTAATTTCAAGTTATGATGAATGAAGCATTTATATGATGATCTGACAGCAGAACTATAGAGTGTCTTCCAGAATTAAAGACTCACTTTTTTTTTTTTAAGCAATCATATAGTTGTTTACAGGCCTACTCCCTCCCTCTTGCCCCAACCCAACAGGAATTACGGAATCATGGTGAAGTTTATTTTCTCTATCAATTTTCAGATATGCATGGTGCTTAAGCAGTTATATTTTGTTTTTTTTCAGATTACACCTGGAAGCAAGGCTTCAGCTGCTAACCTGTGTCCTGGTGACGTTATTGTAGCTATTGATGGCCTAAGCACAGAGAACATGACACATAATGATGCTCAGGAGAGAATTAAAGCAGCTGCACATCAGCTATGTTTGAAAATAGAGAGGTATGTGTACATGTCTGCTTACTTCTGGAAGAAGATACTACCCAACCAACTGATTATGCAATGCAATCATTATATAAAACAAATATTTCAAACAGTTTTAAGAATTTCACAAAACCTTTAAAACTACAAATGCCCAGGCCTACCTCACCAACTCCAGATCAGGCAGAATATGCCTTCTTGGGCATAAAAAGAGCAGCTTCTCTCAGACTACTCTCCACAGCTATTGAGTGTGAACCATACCACCTACTACCTCTGTTGTCCACACAAGTCCTATGTTTGCTGTCAGGAATCAAGCAGTCCTTCGTATTTTTGGGAAGTAATAAAACCCTCATCTAGCTGTCACTTGTTCAGCTACCTTTATGCTCAAACACTCCCTCAGCCACTGGTGCTTAACATTGCCTCCTCCTCCCAGTCACAGACAAAGCCACCAGTATATCCTCCCAGTTAAGAAAAGCAATATTATGTCAGACTTTCATAAAGGGTGACAAAGGAGGTGGTTTAAAGCCAGCTTCTTCAATCACAATGTATTAAATCAAACACAGGATTCTCAAAGCAATGTTTAAGAAAAAAACAAAAAAGAAATAAAAAATCCTGTCTTTACTTGAACTATAGGAGTCCAGAAACTTTTTGTGTTAATTTCTCTCAACTGAAGCCAGCAAGAGGAACAACCTGCACCTTCACATCTCCTCCCTGAGTGTGCCCAGACTTTAATCAGAATCACCTGGTGCACTTTTTCAGCTGTCTCCAAGAATCAGACAGCTGGGATTGATCTGAGGTCCTCAGGGAGGAACAACACTTGTTACAGCTGACCACAGTATTCACTTCCAAATACAGCAGGGTGTGGGTTTTGGGTTTGTTTTTTGGTTTTGGTTTTGGTTTTGGTTTTGGTTTTGGTTTTGGTTTTGGTTTTGGGGAGGGGTTGTTGTTGTTTTTTGTGGGGTTTTTCTGTTTGGTTTGGTTGGTTTTGATTTTGTTGGGTTTTTTTTCTGAAGGAGCATTGTCTAATTACTAGAGTACATATCACCATTAAAAAACTCCTGTAGTTAATTCCAGGTTCTGTTACAGGTTTATGTCATTTAGCAACACTCTTAGGAGTGATTTTCAAAATAGGATAAGTATAACTGTGCCTATGAAATATGTGCTTATTTTTAAACTGCTAAATATTTGTATTCATATAACAAACAGTACTAGATTAATATTTAACAATAATATTACATTACTTTAAAACTAGCTGTCACATTGTGCTTTGTCAATGAAGACAGAATTGTAACTGGCATTTGCATGTTTGTTATCTCTGGTTCAGTGACTGAAAGAATCATCTGTGCATCTTCTATTCACACATATACTTTGCATACTTAGCTTGCACTTCTCCTACACTGAAAATCAGGTTTTGCATGGATATTGTAGTCAGGAAATATAGATTTATATTGTTCTGGTTTAGGATTATTACTCATATATTAACTTATTTGTGCAAAATATTCTGAGGACCCAACATTCCTTCTATCAACCATTAAAAAACCAAAACCATAAAAGTTTGGTCAGCTCAGGTCAGAAATGCACTAATTTCCCTTTGCCTTTGCATTTGGTAACCACTGTTCATAGTATACACTATTTTGTAAAAAGTAAATACACTTTTTATGTATTGTTTACATATAGTACACTATATATACTGTTGAAGTATTTTTATATCAAAACATTTAAAAAGCATAGAACAAACCACAAATTTTCAAGTTGCATTATGTTTTACAGGGACATATACAACTCTATAGAAATGCAAGTTATTTAAATTCTGCTTGCTTGCTTGCTTTCCAGGACAGGAACTAAATTATGGTCTCCAAAAGTTACAGAAGATGGCAAAGCACATCCCTTCAAAATAAATTTGGAAGCTGAACCACAGGTATGAATTGCTAAAAGTTACCTAACCATTTCCATTTGCTTTTTTACACTCTAAATGATCTCCCTTATGGTCATCAAAATTCTTTAAATAGCATTTAATCCATTACCTGCCAGTTTAAGCTAATACAAACAATCGTGATTATATTTATGAACATCAATTTATCTGACTGGATGTTTTTGATTTTTCAGCTATAACTGAAACAAAGTTACAACACATTCTAATTTTTCTTTAAAACTGGAGATATCACCATAGTTTCATTATGAAAAGAAAATATGTCCTTTCGGTTTTATACAGTTTAAGTTGTTTTAACTTTATTAGAGATTTTTCATCATATGAAGAAGTTCTTCAATCAGGAATAAATTGCAAGTGCCAAATCAATGCACTTATCACATCAGAAAAGTAATTTTGCTGTAACTATCAGTTAGAGAGATCTATTAATGTTGGGTCTCTACTTCCACACATTTTTGAACTATGCCACAAAACTGAAACTCACAAATTTGTATGAAACCCCTGTACCAATCAATAAGCAAATGATTGACCACTTCTGACTGCCAAACTCTTAATCCTTGTATATGACCAACGCAAATCCAATCAATTGAAACCCTCCTCTCTCTTCAAACTCACACCCAGTCCCTTGTGCAAAGCCATGAGCCAAAGTCTCCGTGTTGTTAATAGTTAACTAGCAAGCTACTGTCTACAACAGTGCTTTGTTCCCATGCCATTCCTCTTTAATCTACATGAACATTGGCTGTTCTCTGAAGAGAGGGAAGGGAAGAACATTCTGCTGATCCTGGAAGGCCAGGATCAAAGCAAGTATGTCAAAGTATTTATTCTGTGCTATCCTAGAAAAAAATGTAAGTGCAGATTCCATGACAATAAATCCTACACAGTAAATACTTCCACCAATTTTGTTTTCACGGAGACATTCCCAGACATGAATATGGTGTTTCAGTGTTCCAGTTCTCTCTCTTCTTTCCAATCTTAAAACTTGCAGTACAGCGAAATTCATCAGAAATAACATCGCCTCTTCAGCAGTAGGAAATAGTATAGTGAAGAAACAAAACTACTTAAATGCATATTTTTGTGGAACAGCTGATAAACATCTAAGTACTGTGCCCACTTGCAGCTATGCAACAAGGAACCTTTACAGCATAGCAAACTTTTACCTTAGGCTGAGCATCTCCATAGAGTCATTTTGAGATTGATATAGGCCATTGTCGTAGCATAGTGAAAACTGTCACTAATTTTTTCTTCTGGGAAGAAGAAACTGAGGCAAAAATTCCAATAAATAACTCAGAGCAGTAAGTGGTTGACTGAGAGGCACTCTTGAAAGCTACACATTCCCATATAAAAACTAGCCACCTAATTTTGTTAGTCCTTAGCAACCTGTAGTGTGATGGACAATCCATAATAGAAAACAATAATAGGAAATAATAGACTACTTGAAGTATTACTAATACAATCACATCATGTTCTGTATGTAAGCAATTTAGTTCATAGGGTTCTCAGAGAATATAATTAGGAAGAGAAAATAAAACAATCTAAATGGCAAATTGTACATTATTAAATTATTTTTAAAGATTTTCTATGGTACTGTCAATATAAAACAATACTATGACCTATAATTTTTTCCTCAGTTACAATCCCTTTAACCTCATCTAAAATGAATTTGTTTCCATTACCACAATTTCTTGAATTGTTTTTGTTTAGGCTTTTCTTTTTTGCCTCTATCTTTGCCTTTGAACATTTTGTTCGGTGTGACTAGGCTTTTGGCCATAGAAAGACATTATACATTCCTGAGAGATATAAATACACACATAGATAAGTATAAAAATAAAAAAATTTAAAAACCCAGAAATACCCACTATTCTAAAAAGTAAGTTTATAGTCTATTATCACATGTAATCAAGTTTTGAAACAATATAACTGTGCTTATCTAGTTTTGAGGATCTACTCCTCTTCCATAGCAGCATTCAGAGATAAAGATTTTAGTCACATGACACTTCCAAAATGTAAACATCTATGTACTGTCATAGCAGTTATCCACAAAGAATGCCATAGTATGGTCCACGTTGGATGCATTTCTACAGACTTTGGGGGCTACATTCATTTCTATTCCTGATATCTGTATCAATGCAAAATGTAGTTAGCCCTGCAAAAAGGACATCAGCTAGAAAAAAATTAAGAAATTAAATACCATAATTCTCCAATATTCCTGATTAGGAATTTCAGCAAACTCTAGTTCTCGTTTAGCTTTTGAACTAAAGGAGGACTTTTCACAAATTCAATGAGATCAAACAAACACAAGAGCTGGACTATTTTTGCTGCTGTATGTTGTGTCACTGACAATTTATATGAATATATAAGTTAAAAAGCAAACAGAAGTCTGTCTAACTGCAAATACTTGTTTCATCATTGTTATATTGTAAACATGCTATTATGGTGCCACATGTCTTCTGTGCTGTTCATTTGTCAATATGAAATAAAAAAGGAGATGAAATTGCAACGTTCACGGTTTTGTTTGTTTTGTATCATACATGGATTTAAATCAATTTTAAATACTTTGACATTAATGTCTTTCATTAAGTAGACATGATCCTAAACACTAGTAGATTATTTCCGTTTACTAATACGTTAATTGCAACTCCGTTCTATCAGACAGAAACAAAGAACTGCAAGTAAAATCTTTGTGCTCATTTATCTGATTGCCGCTTTCAGTAGCCTCTTATGGTGCAATGCTGCTAAACATTTTCATTTAATAAAACTGCTTTTTACTGTTTGCATTTTCTGGTTGCACATTCTATATATCCATGATTTTTCTTTAGGTCTGTTCCTAAATATATGTCTGAAACTGTTGTTTTAAATTAAAAGGGCCAATTCACATTCAGGTTTTCATAATATTTATATATTATTCACAAAAACTTTGAAAAGAGACTTGATATTGTCTGAGAAAGGAAATAATGCTCAGAGGAATAAAACAAAATCTGCAGATGCCAAAAAATGGTGCATGCTTATCTAACCTGCTCTTATTATCTTTATTTATACTGTGGATTTGAGCATTCAAGTACATGTTTTGGTTTTTGGTAATAGGCTCTATTTTTTCTAACTGGAAATTTTTCTAGTATTTCTAACGACTCAGGTAATTTAAAAAGGCATTTCTGCACCAAAAAACCCCCACTTTGTTTAAAGATTTATTTAGCAGAACAAGGAGACTAGTTTGTACAGCTTTCAACAGATAAGTGAAAGAACAAAATTGCATCTGAATAATTTAAAAGCTGAAGATGTTGTGTGTGTCATCATTAAAAATGTATGATAGCAAATACCAGACAGCATAAACTGTACATAGTGATTAAGCCCAAAGCTCTGGTACCTAAGATATAAGCTTCAACAATTTGAAGTAAATCTCATTCTTCGGTATCTAACTGCCTGCAGGTCGTATGAGACAGTGGGATAGCAACCCAAATACAGAAATGGTCTATCAATCATACTGTAAATGTATTCCTCGTACACCCATCACGCTCAAAACCAAAGCCAAATCAGAGAATTGGGAAAGATTTCTATGAAAATTGAAATATTAGTGACCTGCGCTATCTTAACATTGCAAGTTCCAGTCTCTAAAGAAGAGACCAATTCAGATTCCTATTTGTTAGGAATAAAGGCTTTTTATTTCATATGGAATGAAGTTCAAGTGTTGTTACAGGAGTTTCCAAAGAGCACTACAGGACATCAGGACAAGGGGATGTACTACAGCAGCAAACGTTCTTCACCCACTAGCACAGAAGGAAAAAAAAACAAAAAACCTCAGCAGATGACAGCACTATTTTCTCCAATATCCGTATTTCTGTGGATTAGGAATGGGCCTGAGCTGACAGGGACTTAAAGGACACTGTACTAAACATGCACAATAAAAATAAGTGAATTTTCACACAGACAACAGTCTTTATCATTCTTGGCCAATCACTACAGAAGAACATTATAAGTTATCTGAAAGGTCATCAGGGATTTTGCTTCCAGATCTTATCCCTGTGAATTCCACAACTGGAGAAAATTATCTGGCCCAACAATAAACAAAATCATATTCCAGAAATAAACAAACATAGGCAGAATGATTTCCAAGTTACCCATTTCTGGGTTTTACTTATTTATGATGTCACATTATCTTTAAATTATACAATATCACAATTTTTGATGGAAAAGTTAGCTTCAAAGTATGGAATAAGCTCAGAAGAATGTCCTCAATCTGATGTACATTCAAGACTAGTTTCAGTTAAAAGAAGTGTTTAAAAATGCGTGTTTACTAGGCAAGACATTGACAATAAAATCCTCATACTTTTGTGAGTCCCTCCATCAGTATGTGACAAAAATGCAGAAACCAGAGAGTAGCACTAAAGCAAAGCAAATGAGCTAACTACCCATGAAATATTTCTAATAGAAGAATGTAAACAGTGCAAAATCTAGAGAATAATACAACAGGTTACTATAATATTCGTCCCTCCCATTTCATCTTAAAGTTGCACCTTATTTACAAATGTGGAATGTCTTCTCTTTGTGTTGAGGCAGGAAAATAATTGTCTCTGAATGTGTAAGGCTTAAGTTGCATATAGAAAATTCATGGCAAAATATATAGTATGCTTGCACCAGTTAAAAATAACAAAGTTGCAAAAGTAAAAAATGCAGAGATTAACAATACTGATGTTGTCAGTTGTACTCGTTACAGCTTTGGTGTGCATTGTAGCTTTGTGTATTTTGTCTGCCTATCATGTACAGGAATTCAAGCCTATTGGTACAGCTCACAACAGAAGGGCCCAGCCTTTTGTTGCAGCAGCAAATATTGATGACAAAAGACAGGTAGTGAGCTCCTCCTATAATTCTCCAATTGGGCTGTATTCATCTGGCAATATTCAAGATGCGCTTCATGGACAACTGAGGGGTCTCATTCCTAACTCATCGCAAAAGTGAGTATTGGTATTTTCTTATCCTACATGGTCAATTGTGGTATATCACTGTATGTTCTGTTTTCAGTTGAAAAGTCCAGCTCTTGCTGTTTTTTTCAATAATCAGAAAGTATATTGATTATCCAAAATAAAAAATGGTGATAAATGAAGCCATTTTTTCCAACACAGAAAACTATCCGTTCAGCTCTGCAGTAGCACCACTGCAGGTAGCTAAAATTTCCCCTCCATGTTGGGCTGCAACACTACCTACCAATCTTGTCTCTTGTAACGGCACTTTACTCTGAATGTTTCTGAACATTAAAGTGATTGTATTTTGAGTACCAGGAATGTACAAACTAAACACATTTACTTCATGGTTACAATTTTAAAACTTTTTTGGCTACCTTTTAACTAGAAATAAGCATTTATAGGCCAAAGAAAGTTATTTTAACCCTCTTTTCTTTACAGGATATCAACTACTTTGAACACAAGCATAATATTCGGCCCAAACCTTTCATAGTCTCAGGCCGAAGCAGGTTAAAAACTCTGAGTGTTGTGCTGGATTTGGATGCATGGTGGTTTTTTTTTAATGGTTACTCACCATTCGCATTAATAAAGCATACTGATGTATTTGAAATTTACTTATAGCATATAGCCTAACACTGAAATTTTTAAAAAATGAAATGGTTGACTTGCAGAGATTGGGCTTGAAATTCAACTTTCTATTTCCAGAAGAAAGCAGTTCCACACGTCCGTCACAGTTGCACTGATAGGAGTTTGAAGTTACTGTATTCATGAACCTGATTCAGCTTACAGCATAGCACCAGATATTGTATACTTATACATCTGCAGCATTCTGAAATTCTTCTGCCCAAATGCAAACACATTTAAATTGTTAACTTGCTAAGTAAAAGATAGCTAGCAATATAAGTCATCATCTAGGCCATTTAGAGGTTTTAAGTTTGCTTTTTGCCAGACCTTTATTCAGAAGGCAACCCAACACAAAGCTAAAACAGGAGAACTCTCTGATACCACAGACATGTAAATTCTAAAATGCAGAAAAGCTTATATACAAACATACATCATTTTAGCATAATATTCTTCTCTCATAACTGGGGATGAAATGCCTCGCTTAGTATTACTTACATTATTAAATACAGTTAAATGCAAACTCTGTGGCTAATAATGCAAGGAAGCACCTGAGTGATGCAATACATCATGATATTACCCTTTATCCTTTCTAACAGTAACAGTTTTTACCAGTGGACTTAATGTCCTACATTTAATTCTGAAAGTTTAAAATGCTTGCATTTCAAGTACACTAATTTATATCTGACAAACTAGACCAGAAAAACAGGATGATAATTGATTCTAGTGTACAAAGGACAATCGCATACAGATTATCTGTTTTGCGAGATGTGTTACATTTTTCAACTACCTGAGTGATAAGGAGAAGGCTGTAGAAGATGGACAGACTCCCATCCTTGTGTGAACAAGAACTATCAGTGTAGAACCCCACCGCAGTGCAGAAGAGGTGCCCATCGCTCCCTCCAGTCTGATGCTGATACAGGATAAATGACAAAACAGTCCTTAGCAAACATGCTTGGCCTCTCACAGTAGGCAGCATTTACGTACTGTACCTAACCTGACTTTTATACCATCAGGTACCATTTACAGGTACCATTGGATTAATCAAGATTCAAATGAGTATCAAGAGCCCAATCTCCTAATTCAGAAACCTCAATTACACAATATTTTCCATGAAAATATTGGAGTAAATGGCCATTTTCCAGCATGTCAGAAGTGGAAAAAAACCTTCAAAAATTAACCTGACAGCGATACAAGAAGTTTCAGAACCTCAGCTGGGCAAGGTCTGTCAGGAGTTGTAGCACTGGAGAAGTCTGCATTTACAAACTGCAGAATCTCTGACACAGGGTGCTACATCTACAAAACCTTGGTTGTCACACTGTTTGCCTACTACTTTTTCATCAGTTTGTCTCAGTATATATCCCCTGCTAGACACAGCAAAAACCAAGGTGCCACCTTGACTGTACAAATCCCTTTAGAACAGGGAGTTGAGGCTAAACAGGACTTTGACTAAAAGACAAGGTGATTCTGGACTCTGAGTATGAGCTAACGGAGGAGACATTAGCCACAATTCTGGACTCTACTCTGGCAAAACTAACTAGGAATTATATTTAATATATGATTATATTTTATTTATACTTTACTTATAACTTATTCTCTTTTAGCATTACTTTGGCTGCTCATAGCAGGAGTTGTGCTTTTTCTAGTTTTTTCCTGCTACTTTCCATTTACTAATACTATCAGTACTGACAAAACTTATTCTACTGCAGGATCTAAAGGTGGTCTTGATTCTTCTAAAAGAAAAGACTGCAAATTTATGAGTTGCCTCCATGCGATTTTTTGGGCTGGCTCATGCTAGGTGATGATGCAGAACTGTGCTTTTGCTTTAAGGTCTACTATTTCTGGAATTAGCTTTCTTTTGATACGTTTTTGATGGTAGAAACATCATTTTTGAGAAAGTGGTCCTACACAAATTCCTATCCTCATCAAAGGAAGAATCTATGGTCTTCTCCACCCAAGAGTAGCTTGGCAGAGTACTGTACTATCAAATGGGGAAATCGAGTATTCTCCCAGGTTTACACAGAATCATTCAGCTTGGAAAGAACTAACCACAACCCTGATATGCATCTTGGAGGAAAGAGCTAAAGCATTTCCCATCTCGTAGCTCTGAATATCACGTAAGTGGTAACCAACAACCATGGAAAGCCTGGGTTATGTGCTGTTACACAGCAACCGCAAAGAAATATCCCATAACAAAGCAAGCCTCTGAGGTACTATGGAGAAAAGGCTGAAGTATTCAAAATAGTGACACTGAAAATTACTTTGGGCTTAATGTTCACATTATTTTACTAATCCTTTTCCAGAGATGTCAAATTGGTGTGGAGTAACTTTACTTCAGTAATGTTAAGCAACATTAATATTTATTAAAAAAACATACCTCTTTTTTATTAGATAGAAATTACATGTAAAATCTACTTCAAAAGCAGTAAAATTAATTCTCTGAATATATATTCATTGTTCTTGTGAAGGACCGCTTACATCTTACTGGAAACTCTGTAATTCGGAAATGCAAAAGTATGCCTGCCTGTTTTAGTATCTTTTCTTCTTTGAAATGTTAAACAAGTATTAAAAACCTTAAATACATTGTTAAAATATTTTTTTAAGATTAATAAATATCTTATTGTAGAATTTAAGGAAATCTAGGAAACATCACATTCATTATTTTACTCTACTTTATAGCAGTCTCTTCAAGGGTGGACTAAGATGGAGGTGAGGTACAGGACTGGAATGACGTGCCTAGGATTCCAGTACTGAAGATGTTTGTTCTGTCACTGACATGGACAGTTCCCATAACCTTTGTACGCTGCCCTTTTGAAGATGTTGAGAACTACTCATCTAGAACAAAGTATTTTAGGGAGGCTTGATTCATGCCCAAGAAAATCTAGCATTAAAAATGTAAAGTAATACTATGTTCTGCATTATTCAATCTATCAAAGATTTTTTTACCACCTTTAAAGAAAATGCATACCAGAATTTTATGGACTGCTTTATAACTGGCATTGATACTTTTTAGAGGAAAATCCTCTTCAATGAATACACATACTTTTGCTTTTCTCTGCTTTCTCTACTTTTGCTTTTCTGTATCTGTTCTATTTACACTTTTCAGCCCTGTTAACATCACCATATTCCTGTACTTTTGTCTTTATTCTCTATAATCTGACATGCATTGCACACTCTTCCGTAATCTGGCTATTAACACAGCGGATGCAGCACTCCCTCAGGGATTGACTGTGGCAGTGGACGCAGCACCCCCTCCTCAATTAGCACTGTCAGCTCCATCTGCCCCACCGAGTTGAAGGCAGTGTCTAAGATGGCCCCTAACATTCCCCTGGAAATGGAGCTTCCCGGTGTCAAGATTGTACACGCTCAGTTTAATACACCCATGCAGTTGTACTCAGATGACAATATCATGGAAACACTGCAAGGCCAAGTTTCTACAGCTCTGGGGGAAACACCCGTAATAAGGTAACTAGAGCAGTATTTTCAATATTTATTAATATACAGATTTAGAAGATATCAACAATCATATCACGCTGTTTCTATGACAATGGGTGAAAGGGTCGGAGAGAACCTAAATCATTTAAAGACAGTCAATATTTTCATTAAAATATTACTATTTTTTACCCAAAGTATTAGAGGAGTCTTTCAGAACTTACAAATAAGTACTTCATAGGAAATAACCTTATATTTGTAGCTAATAAATAAAAACCGATGACGCAACTTGGACTATTAGCTGACTTACCATTCCAAATCAAGACTCGGATTCCCTCCAAAATTCAAAATTCTTTATTATTGTTATAATAATTATTTAATAACCAGTTAATAACTTGTTCATAGTAATAATTAATAAAATATTATTAACTCACATTTATTTCAACTGTTGAAATTCAAGTGATGAAGCTTAGGAAATCTTGTAGATACTTATAGCATTCTAGATATTGAACTCCCATTCGGGACAACTTACTCAGTATGACTAGATCTTGTCCAAAAAGAGCCAAACTTGACTTTGTAGGATGACTAATCCATCTCTGATTTACAATTTTATCCATTGCAATGACTAAAAGTAGGAACCTTATGTATCTAGATGACAAATAATGATTAAACAATGAAGAGTTTCGAAACACAAATCTTTTTTTTTTCTAAGGGACAATTCATCATTCACGTGGCTTTATCTTTACTTTTGCATAATAGTAACTTATTTTTCTGTTTTACAACAGTACTTAAGTTAATAATTCATAATATGTATGGTGTAAACTAAGGTTAATCACTAATATTTTAAATAAGCAATAATCACTGGCACCAATGAGCCTTCTTCAGCACCTTGCAAAACTGGGCTGTTACTAACCATAAAAATCATATTTATATAGAAGTATTTAAGTTCACTCTACCTGATGAAAAGAAAACCGTAGTTCATTAACTCTTTGCAGAGTGATGTTACTCTACTGCATGAATATTTATCTTCAATCACAACAATTAGAGAATGATTAAAAAAACTTGCTTTTTCTGTATTCTGGCTCATGGCTTAAACCCAGAGTAATTGGATTTCACAAATACCTGTGTCATTCCCAGTTTGAGAACTGACTCTCTGAGCAGGTTTGAAATGCTGGTTTTCACTATGTATGCATTTAGAAATACTGTCCCACACCTTTGTGTTACATGGTAGAATGTAATTGTATTATCACTTCTTTGATGTTTAGAAATATTTCAGTAAAGAGGAGAGAATCAAGGATTTAGTCAGCCATTGGTGAGAACTGTAAAAAAAACAAAGCTCCTGCTATTCATTAAAAGCTTGTGACAAGAGAAGAAAGTGGTGGTTTCTTCACCAGCTTAAAGACAGCTCAGAGAAATCTGATTGACGAAGATGCAAACAACTAACATAAGCAACAGGGGGCACTGCTCGACAGCGGTTGCTCGTACTGTGCCACCGACAGCTCAGATGCTGTCCTGGGAAACAAACTAAACCGTCCAAAGCAAAACCCATCTAATTCCGTGTGGAATTAATCCCTTATTTCCAGTGAAAACTTACCTAAGGTTCAAAAGACAGTAGGAGGCCAGTTGTAACAGGAAATTTAAACTGGACGTTTATGTATATATCAGTGAGATAAGACTTCATTGAAGTCAATTTGGATGTTTCTAATTAGTCCCAGTAGCAGGCTGACATTTACAGATGCCGCACATTCAGCCTAATTCCTGACAATGCATATAGTCATCTACTCAACTACTTAAGATTCTAGTTATCACGATCAATTTAAAGCATTTAGCACCATTTAAAATACCCAGATCACTGAAAATTCAACCATCAACTGTTGTTTGGACAATAACTTACTTTATATTTTTATCATAAAATTGGCATTACAAAAATTAAGACATGACCCATTCTGATTAAATTTAAAAAGAGAAATTCCATTCATCTGTGTTCTCTTTACAACGCTTCCTACTATGCGATACCCACTTCACTTTTTTTTGTCATCTCCAGAAGTTAAATAAGTAGCAATTATCTTAGCCAAATAATCACTGTATTAACTAGTGATCAAGCCAACTTAGAAAAGTAAGAGCAGCTTCACATCACGATACTCTTCCTAAAGATTTGATTGCTTAGGTTTTGGCTGATGTTATGCAAAGATGTGAGCTGTGATTTTAACAACATTCTTGAGGCCAGCTGCTGTGAAAATGGAACTTTTGGATACCGTACCAAAGAGCACCTGGTAATACAGCAGTTGATCACAGGAATGAAAGTGCTTAGAGGTTAAACACAGGTACTGGGCTATTTCCAAATGCTGTTAGAGCCAGAACAGTAACTCTGGAAATATTTTCCTAAGTCAGTTGATTTATTTTCATAACAATCGCACAGGATTTTTTTTTTTATTTCAGCACTTTTTAGATCAAAAGAAGGCTATATAAAGCAATGCTACCTGGAAGAAAGTCTTTCAGTAGTTGTAGAAACTTCTTATCTTTATGTTTCCTGAATCATATTCTATGCCTGGTAGAGTTACTGCTTTAAAATTATGTCAATTGCCTTGTCTGCTCTTCCCCCCTGTGCTACAGTGACCCATCACCCAACTCGGTGCCTCAGTCTGATGTGTACAGGATGCTGCATGGCAACCAGGAGGAGCCCAGCCAACCTCGCCAGTCTGGCTCCTTTAAGGTGCTCCAGAATTTAGTCTCCGAGGAAGGTGGTTAATAAAGACATATTCTACCTGTTCAAAGCCTTGTTAAATGTTTGTGGGAAGGGGGAATCTGAGAATAAAATATGAGAGATCAGAGCTATAAGAATGTCTGAAAGCCCAAGTTGTTCTGAATCTTTCAGATAACAGTCCAGCCTCCTAACATTTCCCCCCCTTTGCTTTTATAGCTAACAGTCTCCTGTATGAATAAAATGGGGGTGTTAATGACATTTTTCAGAATCTCTTCTCAGATTTTAAGATCATTACTGTACAAAGTTGATTTTAATTGAATAACAAAACATTTTATGCAAGAGAAATTTTGGGACAAACTGCAGATACTCATTACACCAAGAAATAAAACACTCTCTTCCACATCCAGGAAAAGAAAAATTTAAACCAATTCCTAAAATATGTTTCACCAAAGCTCTTTTCATTCTAAATAAAAATCAAAGAGAACAATATAATTTACAGACATATTTCCTTCAAATGAAGAAATTCTGACAGAAATATTACTAAAGGCTACAAGTGCGTTATATTTAGAGTAAGTGTAAAGAATAAAATACAACCAAAATTAACCTAAAGGGTAAATATTGAGATATAAAAATTATAAATTATAAAATTATCCCTTCTCACCAGAGAAGAGATAAATACATCTAATTTTATATATAACACTGTGGGATTTTGCTTGGCATTTGCTTGTATTTTGATATAATTTTGTATTCCTATCGTGTTACTATTCTTTCTGAATTTGTTGTATGGTTAGTTGTATAAATAAGAAGCTGTCTAACAATAGGTCTTGTCTATGTTATGTTGCTATCTTAAAGCCAAATCCTCCTCCTTCTCTTGCTATACCCAAGCCCTACTATCAGAGAATTAGATTATGTTTATGAGACAGCGAGCACTCTATGTGTAATCACTTCTGTACTTTATTTTTGGCTACAGCCACACAATATTTTTCCTGATTTGAAAGAGGTAGATTCTAGTTTGCCAAACGTCATTGTTGATATAAGTGAAAGTCTGTAAATGCAACCAGAAGTGTATTTACAGGAAAACTACTTAACTGCAGCAGACGCTTTTGTATTAGCCTGTCCCTAACAGGATTGTTTTGGTTCTCAGATGGACGCCCCGTGGGCACAAGAAGTGTGAAAGCACCTGTAACAAAGATACCTACTGCCATGCCTGGTGTCCAGAAAGTGCCACTGTGTGACAAGTGTGGGAACGGCATTCTGTAAGTTGCTGCTTCTTAGTGTTAGAAATCTCTAGTTCAAATACATGTCCTCAAACACCACAGAATCACAGAATCACAGAAC
>NW_010157864.1:0-742 GCF_000695765.1 Mesitornis unicolor
CCTTGAGATTGTCCCTCTCCTGCCTCTGTGTCTAAATTCTCTTCCCTCACCTGGCAGTCTGTTCTCTTGGAGCACTTCCGGCGGGTGGTGACTGGGGCCAACTGGACCACATTGCCCATGTCCCTGCTGGTGGCTGCTGCTTCCACTGGCACCAAAATGGGGATGGGGGCAGCGGCCACCAGAGCAGGGGCAGGCACTGGGGCCACGGCCAGGCGCCGTGGCTGGACCCGGCACCAGGGCCGGAGCCCAAGCCAGGCCAGACCTCTGACCAGAACCAGGGCCAGGGATGGGACCGGAGCTGGGGCCGGGACCAGAGCCGGAGCCGGGGCCGGGTCTGCTTTTAAAACGATAATATTCTCATACAAAGAGACCTGAGCATGCCACAGTCTTACAATTAGCGCCATTTGAATTACAGTGAAGAGCCACCAAACATAATCATAATAGCCATTCCTCATTCTCTAAACCCCTGTGCCTCAAGCTTGCCAGGCGAAGGAACAGAATCGTTTTTTATAAGCATGTTCGTGAGGTAGTGGCCAAGGTACTCAGGTAAAGCCTTAACCCAACTCAAGCCTGCATTCATCACAGTCCAAAATATATGGCAATATAACATGGAGACAGGGCAAGCCAGCATGACAAACACCAGAATAACAGAATACCATTAACAGAGGTCACAAAAGCATTCTGTAACAGGCCTTGCAGAAGCACAGTCACGAGAGCCATTGTAGTATTAACTTCCAACTTG
>NW_010157865.1:0-490 GCF_000695765.1 Mesitornis unicolor
TCACACTCCAAATCTGCGTAGCTCTTCAATTTCTTCCAGGTATAGTGCATATTTTGGATTGATACTTAGGAGGTTTCCACGCGGTGTCTCCCCAGTTGTCCCTTGTCCTTCTTCTACTGGAACAGTCCCTTCCAAGTAAACTCAAGGCCTGATGTTATATTAATGTCTTGCACAACGGTTAGTAGGCAGGCAGGCTGTTACTCAAGTTTGCCATACGCGTGAATCCCACTATCAGTCTGGCTGCCCATATTGTTGTCCAGACTTCGGCTGCCCACGTCCACTGTCATTGCTGCAACCAGCAGGGATGTTGGAGAGATCTCATGATCCTGCAAGAGAACACAAAGTGCACCTCGGCCTTGGGACCGGGTTAAGGGATTACTTGATGCTTGTTTTGTCTCCCTGCCACACAAGCCTCTAGGTTTTGACTGAGTCATGGGGACAATGCCAATAGAAGGCAGTTTGACCATGACAGGCTGTTCCACATATGTTT
>NW_010157866.1:0-3010 GCF_000695765.1 Mesitornis unicolor
TGTCAGAAAGGTACCGCGGGAGACGGCAGGAGGCTTGGCCAGGCCCTGGCACTGAATCTGGATCTAGATCTGGATCCTGGGGTACTTCTAGTGGTACTCCAGTTCACTTACCCCCTTCCACCATGCCCTGGAGAAAACCTGTGCACCTGTGCCAGCAGGGTCTGCTGGCATTGTGCCCTGAGCCATGGTCCTGTCTCTGCCCTTGCATTAGGGAGCAGTGGCTCTTGGTTATTTGGGTGCTTTATGCTTGGTTTTCACCACTATAAACTAAAATCTGAGGCACAATAAGTGAAGGGAGGTATTTCTCATACCAGCAGTGGTATATTTCCCATGAGAACCCACCTTAACACCAGGTTTGTAGGTGCAAGGCCATGAGACCAACAGCACTGGACTGACACTATGGGACCACACAGGAAAACAGAGGCTCTGGGAAATGCTGCTACAGCAGCCAAGGTGGAAAGCTAGAGAGTGGCAAGCAGGAGGTCCCTGGCATTACTGATGCTAAGGTGCTACAGGCACAGTGATATATGTTTCCTCCCCAGTGAAAACTCACAAAACGGCACCATTTTAGAGTTGAACTTTCTGACAGGGCAAGGCTGAGGAATCCAGTCTCCAAAAAGTGGAATTGGACAAGGCTTTGAAACAGCCAGTTGTAACCAGTGGGTGAAACTGGGGAAGGCAGGACATCCTCTAAAGTGATATTGGCCAGTAGGACAAAGAAGCTGAGCTGAAGGTAGTAATGAGGAAAAGCAGTGTTACAGGTTTGTAATCCGGGGTGTGCTGAGATGCTCCAGGCAGAGCAGTGAGGGTTGTACATACATTTGCATTTGTGCTGTATATTCAGGGAGGTGGGAAATAATTCCACGTGTTAAAGGGTTAAAGCTGTTAATTCTGGGGTTAAAATGGCTGTGGGTGTGTTACATATTTCACAATGATTTTGCAAAAGGAAGAATGGTGGCAGCGCAACAATGAAGGATTATAAATGCACGGCTGCAAACAAAACACAAGACCCAGCACAAGGAAGAATAGGGCCTGCAGGTGATTCTTCTGTCACTGAACAACTTTGTCTCCTTTGGGAAGTCACTTGACCTCTGTGCTTTCCTTGTCTCTCTACCCTTATTCTGCCCTATTTTAAGAGTAGACTTGGGGACTGCATTTGTTTCTGCTGGGACTTTCATACAGTGACTCTTTGGAATGCATAGTTTGGTTGGTGCCTCTGGGTATTACAGTAACATAGACATTGTTAGTATCATAATGGAGGGGAAAAAACCCAGAACAATCTACTGAAACGTTGCTTTGAACTCTAGGACTATGAATAGATCAGAAAGAAAATGGAGAAAGAGATATCTAGAGACAGATTATATCCAGCAGTACCCAAGTGAAAGAAAAAAGTTATAAAATGCAGAACATTCTAAAAAGAGAAAGAACCAAGGTGAGCTTAAAAAGAAACATGGTATATTAAAATTATAGAGATCAGAGGAAATGTGCACATATGAATGAGAGTAAACTCAAAGGCAGTAAATCCTGTTTTGTAAGAGAGCGGAAGAGGAAATCAGTGTTTCTGACCTGCAGGCAGAAAGGTTGCATTGCAAGTACACTAAGTGCCAACAGCTCTCCATGGGCAGAGGACACTGGAGACACAGATCTTTAAGAAATCTCGTTTATTAGCTCTCCTGTTTTTTCCTTGTTAAGGGCTCTGCTGGCCACTAAATGCTGAACAGATGTTCTCTATTAACCCTTCTCCCCTCCCAAGAAGGGGAAAAGAAAGAGAATAAGGGAGAGAGACTTAACAGGTTGGAAAACAAAACTAACATGTAATGAAACAATAATACTACAGGATAATAATGTAAATAGGGAAAATAATGAACTCTATACAAATATGTACAAATATATACAAAACCAATATGAAATCCTCTTCCCAGCCCTTCCCAATGCCAATTACATCACCAGAGGCTCTGCGGAGCAGGGCACTGGAAAAGACCCAGACCAGAGCCAGCAGGAGGTGGGAGCAAGATGCAGGAACTGGACTCAAGGACACATGAATCAGGATTGAAGGCAAAACTAGCAGGGTTCTGCTTGGTCTTCGGCCATTGCAGAAGAAGGGCAAGACCCTCATGATCCTTCAGCTTTATACTGAGTATGACGTATGTGGGATGGAATACCTTGTTGGTCAGTTTTGGGTCATCTGTTCTGTCTGCTCCTCGACACAGGTGCAACACCTTACTTACGACACCCCAATACAGCACCCATTTGGGGGCAGTGGCCTTGGTCTCCATAGGCCCAAGTATAAGCAAGAGCCATATTTACATACCATACCTGTAAGTAACTATAAGCATCAAGAACTATCACTTGTAGAAATGGACACTGCCTGGAAAAACAACATTAGTTTCAGAAAGAACAATCACTTAGAAGAGACTTAACTGAAATGTAAAATCACTAAATAGATAATTAGTTCTATTTAGCACAAACCAGTGCATGTTTGAGCAACAATTTGATTTTTTCTGGTCGTGCTTTCTCCAAAACTAACGCGTAATGACCTACCTTTGCTGCTGCTTATGCTGGTATCATCTTTACCAGCTATTTAACATAGATAACTGACAGGCCAGATCCTGCAATAGGAGCTTATTTCCTCAGAGTGGCAGAGCACAACGGGAAACAGAAGAGAGCTTTTCTGACACCAGCCACTGGATGGAGTTGGTCCAAGAGTATTTTGCTGATGGCATGGAGGAGAGGACAGCAGACGGGATAGCTATCCCACTGCCCTCAGGACTAGCTTCTGTGTTTTCAGTCTGAACCCCTCTGGGTTGCTGGGATCTGTGGACTGCTTCTAAAGGCTTAGGGAGGGTTACCGAGAAAAGCAAGCCTCTTGCAGGAAGCTGAAGTGTGTTACAAACAAGTTGTGTCCTCATAAGAGCAACCTAGAAGTCTGCCAGCAGATGAACCTGGAAAGCCATGAGTGTAACCGAGTTTTAAAATGACAGAGCAGACCAAAACCCAGTGGAATCACAGC
>NW_010157866.1:3041-3830 GCF_000695765.1 Mesitornis unicolor
CTTTCCCTAAACTGTATCAGGCTTCTGAGCTGTCCCCAAGCACTCAATTTAATTTACTGTACTACACACTTCTTGTTGCATGCTGGCTTCAGTCCTCTCAGCCTTGAGGCACTCTGAAAGCTGTAGGCAGGCCTGCAAAAGCAGAAGTTTGCCTTAATATGGATCTGCCTTTACAAAATAATACTTGGAGGTTCTTGCTGAATGCCTCCTGGCTCAGAGCAAGTGGAGACTGTTTATATTACAGGTCTAATATATGTAACCACACTAGAGAATAGTAAACCCTCACCTGAAGCTTCTGCTTAAAAATACTACTCCAGCAGCTAGGATCTTTGGGAAGAAGCAACAAATGTGAGAGCTGTGATGAAGCTCCAAACAGAGAGTAGAGGATAAATAACTCTTGTGTTCCAGCACTGCAGTATCAGTTACGAGTTTTCGTCTTAGGAGGAGCCTGGTGGCTCAGAGAGCAATTGTAGCCCTGTGGTGCAGTATGTGCAGCAAGAGGTGGGTGCTGCTCCAAATGGGCGGCAGACCAGCATGGCTATGGAGGAAAGGGAGCAGGGCCGCCATGGCAGGGGCCACTGAAAGTGCCACGGAGGGCTGGATTCAGGTTGTCTGTTGGGTACCACTGTGAGCCTCTCAAGAAGGCTACAGGCATGACCCATCATGGAGTTAAGGAGACGAGCTGTGAGTGTAACACCTGCAGAAATTATATCACTCATGCATTTCGATCGTAGTACATCAGCTGTTCCCTCTGCCTCCTCTGGGATTCCCCCTCCCTCCGCTCCCCCA